>NC_057805.1:134531077-134831077 GCF_018294505.1 Triticum aestivum | reverse complement strand
TATTTCCTTATTGTCTTGTTTTTTTGTTTTCTTGTAGTCAGTGCAGTTCTTTTTCCGCGGTTTGCTAGTGGCTGCAATAGCCTATTTTTTAAAACTAGGCCACATTAACCATGGGATGCATATTTACTGTAGTTAACATGGGCCTCCTATGGGCCATAGAAACAATGGGCTTTCTAAGGGCCGTAGAAACAATGGGCCTTCTACGGGGCATAGAAACAATGGGCCTTATACGGGCCGTAGACACAATGGGCCTTCTATGGGCCGTATCATCAATGGGCCTTCTACGGGCCGTATGATCGGTTGGCCAAACATGGGCCAATAACAGACCACATTATGGCCGTAAATGGGCTAGAGTTGAAATCGTCCGTTCAAGGGCCGACCATAACGGGCCGACCATAACGAGCCATCGTTAATCGACCGTATTTGATGATGCTATGAAAACGTCCCAACGTATTAACGGGCCACAAACGGGCCGACTGTAACCACGGACTGAATTTGGCCCACAAGCAGAAAATGACAGTAATGGGCCGAAAGTAAACGAATGCTGGAAATGAGCCCAAGAATAAATGGGCCATGAGAAGGCCGAAAGATAACATGGGCTGGAAACGGCCCAACGGAATAATGGGCCGTTAATGGGTATAAAGTGATACACTGTTCATTACGGGCCAGTTTTACCACGGGCCGTTAATGGGCCGAGGGTTACTAAGGGCCTCATATGGACCGAAAGACGTCATGGGCCATACATGGGCCGAAAGTTAAAACAGGCTGGAATTATATTGGATGGCCCAGATGACGCTACTGGGCCTAATTCGGATAGGCCGTAAACGGGCCCTGGGTTAGCGGGCTGTAAATGGGCCATATGCGAACAGGCCGTTAACAGGCTTGTCGTGGGCCGGCCCGCCACCTTTTGACCAAGTCAAATGGGCCGGCCTTTTCACAGGAATGGGCCTTTGTTGGGCCGTGCCACATGTCGACGTATCATAGGCGCTTTGGGTCCAATGAGTGGATGACATCTGTCCCAACGGCGAGCCGACACGTGTTCCCTCCAGCCAATGATGATTTTACACGTGGAAAATCCCCATTGGTCGGGGCTGTTAACGGGTTATCGGATCCAAAACCGGACCCGATAGCTTAACGGCGTTCCGTTACGGTGGATGCCACGTGTCGGTCACCCTTGACGAAAGCACTTCACGCGCGATTTATCATCATGGAAGTGGACACTTCCGTGATGATAATTTTGGTAATGTCATGGAACACTTGTACGACAGTACAGGTATGACTATCTTGATTCTGTCATAAATTTGTCATGGATGTACATGCATGACAGAAAACGTGACCTACTGTGACAAACACGTATCATCACGGAAGTGTTTTTTGTAGTGAGCTATATGTCTACTTGCAAAAGCTTCAGAAGGCTGGCTATGGCATCGACGACTAGGTCATGCTGGCATGAGGAACTTGCACACGCTCGCGAAGAAGAAGCATGTCATTGGCATTGAGAATGTCAAATTCCTCAAGGATCACTTGTGCGGAGCCTGTGAAGCTGGAAAGATGACCAAGGCCAAACATCCAGTGAAGACTATCATGACTACCACTCGACCATTTGAATTGCTTCACATGGATCTCTTTGGTCCTAATCACTATTCTGCATTTACAAATGAAGCATCTCTATATGGCTTTGTTATTGTTGATGATTACTCTCGTTACACATGGGTGCATATTGTCACTTACAAACATGAGGTGCAGGAAGTCTTCAAACGATTTTCCTCGAGGGCTTCAACCAACTTTGGTGTGAAGATCAAGCACATCAGAAGTGACAATGGAACCGAGTTCAAGAATTCTGGTCTTGATGACTATCTTGATGAACTTGGTATTACTCATGAATTATCTGCTCCTTATACTCCTCAGCAGAATGGCGTCGTGGAGCGCAAGAACAGGACTCTTGTTGAGATGGCTCGCACTATGCTTGATGAATACAAGACGCCTCGTTGTTTATGGATTGAGGCAATTGATACTGCATGCCACATCATCAACAGGGTATATCTTCACAAATTCTTCAAGAAGACTACATACGAACTCCTCACTGACAAGAAACCCAATGTGAGTTATTTCAAAGTCTTCGGTGGTAAATGTTGGATTAGAGATCCTCATCACAATTCTAAATTTGAACCGAAAGCACATGAAGGTTTTATGCTTGGTTACGGAAAGGACTCGCACACCTACAGAGTCTTCAACAACGTTCACCACAAGGTTGTTGAAACTATAGATGTGTGGTTCGATGAAACAAATGGCTCGCAAAGAGAGCACCTACCTCCTGTGTTAATTGAACAGTCACCTGAGGAAACTATCAAGTTCAAGGCTACTGAGGATGTCATTCCTACCGAAGAATCTGCTGAAGAAGTCATTCCAGAACTTGAAGAACATCATGCTGATGCACCTGAGGAAAATGGTGCTGAAGAAAATGCTGATCAAATTCCTCGATGACAACCCGCTCATCCTCGTGTTGCAAACGAAGTGCAAATTGAGAAAATCATCAGCGACATCAACATTCCAGGTCTTCTCACACGCTCAAGAGCTTCACATTTGTCTAACTTTTGTGGGCACTTTGCTTTCGTCTCTATCACAGAGCCCACTAAGGTAAATGAAGCATTTCTGGAGGCTGAGTGGATACAAGCTATGCAAGAGGAATTACATCAATTTGAGCTCAACAACGTGTGGGAACTGGTTAAACGTCCAGATCCTCGCAAGCACAATATCATTGCCACAAAGTGGATGTACCGCAACAAGCAAGATGAAAATGGCCTTGTGGTGAGGAATAAGGCACGGCTTGTAGCTCAAGGCTACAAACAGGTTGAAGGAATTGATTTCGATGAAACTTTTGCACCTGTTGCTAGACTTGAGGCTATTCGCATATTACTTGCTTATGCTAACCATCATGATATCACTTTATATCAAATGGATGTGAAAAGTGCATTCCTCAATGGTAAGCATGAGGAAGAAGTATATGTTGCTCAACCCCCAGGTTTTGAAGATCCAAAGCATCCCGACAAAGTCTTCAGACTCAATAAGGCCCTCTATGGCCTCAAGCAGGCCCCTCGGGTGTGGTATGATACTTTCAAGGAATTCCTCATGAAGAAAGGCTTCAAACCCGATTGACTTGACCCAAATCTTTTCACTAAATCTTACGATGGTGAATTGTTTGTGTGCCAAATATATGTTGATGATATCATTTTTGGCTGTACTGACCAACGTTACACTGACGAATTTGGTTATATGATGAGGGAGGAATATGAAATGTCTATGATGGGAGAATTAAAATTCTTCTTAGATCTTCAAATTCGTCAACAAAGCAATGGCATACTCATATCTCAGGAGAAATACCTCAAGGACGTATTGAGGAAATTCGGCATGCAAGATTGCAAAGGGGTCAAAATTCCTATGCCCACAAATGGCCATCTATGCACTGATGAAAATGGTATTGACTATGATCAAAAGGTATACCGCTCCATGATTGGTTCTTTATTGTATTTATGTGCATCTAGGCCAGATATTATGCTTAGTGTTTGCATGTGTGCCCGATTTCAAGCTACACCGAAGGAATCACACCATAAGGTTGTGAAGCATATTCTTCGATATCTAGCTCACACACCAGCACTTGGACTATGGTACCCCAAGGGCTCGGCTTTTGATCTCATCGGATATTCGAACTCTGACTATGCTGGTGATCGTGTGGACTGCAAGTCAACATCAGGCACATGCCATTTCCTCGGACGATCCTTGGTCTGTTGGTCCTCGAAGAAACAGAACTGCGTATCATTGTCTACTGCTGAAGCTGAGTACATTGCTGCAGGTTCTTGCTGTGCTGAATTGCTGTGGATGAAGCAAACTCTCAAGGACTACAACGTCAACATGAAGAATGTGCCTCTCTACTGTGACAATGAGAGTGCCATCAAGATTTCTCATAACCCAGTTCAGCACTCGAAGACAAAGCACATTCAGATTCGTCATCATTTTCTTCATGATCATGTGCTGAAGGGCGACATCTCTATTGAGCATGTGAAGACTGAAGAACAGCTAGCCGATATCTTCATAGAGCCCTTGGATGAGAAGAGATTTAGCAAGTTGCGGTGTGAGCTAAATATCCTAGAATCTTCGAACGTCCTTTGAAAAGGACACACATCCTAACACTTTTGCAAAATTGATGACTTAGATGTGCGACACATGAAGAAACGTTTTTCTTCAATCAATGAAGTCTAACACTCTAAGTCTGAAGAAATTAATGAAGAATTTGATTCTCAGAACCCTACGACAATTGTACGCGGTGTCTGAAATCATCATTCTTATACGGTGGGTCGCGCCACCACCAAAAGTTGAAAATCTTCAATTTGAGCTTTTCCTCAATTTTGAAATTCCTTAGTTGTTCATTTTCTTTAACTTTGCAATGTCTTCACTCTTTCTGCTATTGTTCTTCATTGGCTATATATATGTATGAGTCTATGTCCTCTACAACATTCTATTTTTTCAAGTTGACTTTTCTGCTAAATGAATGTGATCGGACCCTTCCCCCTCTATGCTAAAATCAACCCAGTCTATTCACAAATTCTTCATGTGCGTTCTATTTGAAACTCGTTCAAAATCTTCATTGTGTCCTTGTCAGCTGAAGAAATTACAAACGAAACTTTAAAACTTATCTTATCTGAATTTTCGGTTTTGCCGCTCAAACCGTTCCACATTCCATGACACATTATCCTATTCACCCACGATCTCGCACGATCGCCACCTCTCAGTACGTGGGTGACACATGTCACGTGAATGAGAAGGGTCAGGGGCACGTTTGTCTAATTTCCTCGGGCGAGCAGTTTTTCACTTCGGCTATAAATACCCCCTTCCCTTTCTCACTTCGTTTTTTACTCCGCTCGGCCTCACTCCCTCGCTCGAGCTCTCAAACCCTAGTGCCACCGCTACTTCCATCATCGCTGGTGAGGAAGAGCTTCACTGCCTCGACCTCGTCGCCGTCGTACTCGCGCCGGCTGCGGATTTCTTCACTCCGTCGCCGCCGTAGCCGTCTTGCTCTGCCAAGTTAGGGCGTGGAAGATCTGAACGGATGAGCTTCAAATCTACACTTCTCAGTTCGTCGTGTTCTTCGTTAAGGGTAATTAAAAGTTACTTTTACTGCCCTTGTTGATTCTGATGTTTTCTACAAAATCTTCAAAAGGTGTTTTATTCTTCAAATCTTCACACACTGAACACCTCACATATCATCTGTTCTTGATCTGTTTCCCTAAGCAGCATTTTTTCTTCAAGATTCCTCAATTGTGTGGATTTTTAATCTGTACAACTCTGGAACCTGAGACAAAGAACGCTTAGTGAAATTCCTCAAGACTCATCTGGTCAAATTCCTCAAACTTGTTCTTTTTGCAAAAACTTCTGAGAACGCATATGACCTCTCCAAATTCTTCGCAACTATACTCTGTTCACAGGTACACATGTCCGCTATTGAATCTCTAGGTTCTCATCAACTTAACTCATTTGCAGCGTTCCTCGAAGAAAAGTTGCATACCTCTTCTGAAAACTCAATAGTTCAAAACCCGCAGCTGAAGAAAATGGCTGATGGAAAGAAACCTCAGAAGGGACGTAAGAAATTGGATGTCAACATAGTGTTTGAAATCCCTGAGGATATTTATGATGAATATTGCACTCTTGATGAGGCCAAACATGGCAAGGAGACCAAAAATCAGCGCAAAGTGCGCATACAGAGGATAGAGAGGAGATGGGCACGGAATGGAGGGAATATTGCTACGTTACACCCAAGTACATGAAGAAATTCGCTGTACACCCTCCATGCCCAAGACCTCCATTGTCACCTGGCCAAGTTGCTGATCCCTCTAGCATCAGAAGAGGTGAAGAATTTCCCAAGGAATGGGCCAAGCGACAAGCTAAGCTAGCCAAAATGGCAAAAGAAGCAGTGAACAAATTTAATGAAGATTCTGCTGCTGCCACTGCTGAGGCCTCTTCTAGCAAGCCTAAAAAGGCCATGCCAAAGAAGCCGGCACACAAGCCCATGGCTTCTGCATCAAAGTCCTCACAGTCGAGCTCATCTGCAATGCCCTCACGGCCCAGCTCCTCAGTAAAGCCCTCACGGCAAATTCCTCAAGCTGCACCAGCTCCTCCAAAGTCCTCAGCTCCTCCGTCCAAATCCTCAGCACCTGCGCATCTCGCCTCGTGCCAAAGGACAACAGGCATCTCCATTGCCTCAAGAGCCTCTGCTAGTTCTTCTACTCCTCCAAATTCCTCAACAGGCCCCACACTGCTGAAGACAAAGGCCACTGCTGGACGAGGTTCTTGACCAAGTCCTCACAAGAAGCAGGTCGCCTTTCAAGTACCGTCCGAAGACGACGAAGCTGATGATGAAGAACTCGCTGAAATCATCAGAGACAAGCAGCACCGGGCCGCTAGAGCCAAAGGTAGCAATGTGCCATTGATGCTGGATCCAAAGTTGATCCTAGACTTCATCGACTTATGGCACAAGGACCCCAACACACCTCTGCCTGAGATGAACCTCACTCCTGGTCAAAGTCATGTATTGACTGCCTTCATTGATGAAGAGAAATGGAAATATGAACAGGGGAGGAGGGTGAAGAAAGCGCAGTACAAGAAAGAGCGCTTTCTGAAGAAAAACGTCCTGAAGCTTTCACCTGAAGAACTTGTAGCTCTGCAATCAGAGATCAATCAACTGAGTGACGAATTTGATGGCTACTATGCTGACTGGCTTGGAGCCAAGGTTAGATTTGTGAAGATAACTAAGAAGTTCACTACCAATGTTGCAGCCCCAATGCAACAGGAAATTCCTTAGGCCGAGGCATCTGCTCAGCCTACAGAAGAACATGCCAGCACCGCTGATGAAAACCAGGCTGCTGATGAAACAACTAGTGTCAAGGCTGATGACTGCATTCCAGCCTCTGATGACTCTGCCAGGGCAACCACTAGTGTTGCGCCTGAAGAAACTATCAGGACAACTGAAGCTTCAATGGCTGTGCCTGAAGAAACTGAAAATGCCAGGGCAACTGCACCAGTTGTGCCTGAAGTTATTGAACCAATTTCCTCTGCTCCTCTAGCACCTACACCAAGTCCAATTCTTCCTTCTGGTTCAGAAGCGAAGAAGACCAAGGCTGCGGAGCGTGTAGCTGTGAAGAAAAGAAAAGCATCAACTTCATCAGAATCTTCAGCTCGGAAGAAGATGAAGAAATTGACTAGCTCTTTTGAGGATTCGATTGATGTTGTTCCAGTCTCAAGCATGCCATCAAAGAAACTCGTTCCTTTTGATGAGGAATATGTGATCCCAAGCGGATCCGATGAAGATATTCCTTCTGCTGCTTCCTCGGAGCAGTTGGATGAAGAAATTGAAGCGGATGCAATCCCTTCAACCCCAATCGTCTCATCGCCCATGCCTCAGTTCACAGCTGAAGAGGCCGGCGTTGAAGAAAAGAGTGATGAAGATGAGGATGTGGACATTGGGTGCACTACTCCAGTGATGAATGATGACTTTTGGGAAAGTCAGCACCCCGATTCTCCTTTGTTCACTCCTCTGCAACAAATTCCTCAGTCCCCAGTGAAAAATGAAGTTCAAATGGGATCTGAAGAACCACACCCCACTCCATCTATTCATGAAGAGATTCCAGCCACTAGTGCTGATGTTAATATTGATGAAGAATTGAAGACCCAGGCTGCCACTGAAGAAGAACCTGAAATTCCTCAGCCTGTGGATCCTGAGATTGCGATTCCTGAGGTTGTGATGCAATTAACTGATACACCTCAACCCAAGCCAAATGATCCCTTCTCGAAGAAGCAAAAATTCAAGGCTGATGACTTCTTCGGCGAGCATGTGTTCTTCACCGAGTATAACCCATATGACTCTGCTCGTCTTAGAAGGAAGCGCTTCTGGACTGCCAGCCAAGCAAACTTCTATTCTTCACTGCTTTTTAACAAAGACAAAGTCTTCGACCATGAGCATATTCCTCACGTCGACATGGAATCACTGCCTTGCTTCGCCCTAGTCCTCAGTGTGCTTCATGATGCAGGACTGCTCAACTTTTGCACTGATATTGTTGATTGGAATGAAGAGCTAATTCTTCAGTTCTATGCAACGCTGCACGTCACAGGAGATGCTAATGATGTGAACTCTCTGGTATTGGACAAGATGACAGAGAATACTCACTACAAAGCACCGGCCTCTGAATTGCTTCATGCCCTGCCTGTCAGTCCTCCCCTTGAAGGAGCTCGTTGCCTGTACCATGAACCTGAACTTACCGCTCACTACATGCAAGTGTTGATGAAGCTGCTGAAGCCCGGTCAAGCCCCAAGGACCAAATTCCCCGTGAAGGAATTGTTGTATGTGCCTCGGACTGTCTATCGCATTCTGACAAAGACTTTGAGTCCAATAAAAGGCCACGACTCGAATGATGAAGAAGTCGTTGGCATCATGAAGAATCTGCTTTTCAATATCATGCATGGCATTCCTGTCAACTACCATGATTTCTTCATGAGGACTCTGGCGAATGTTGCACTCTCTCCATTTGAGTTGAAGGCTTATGCTCCTTGGATTATGAGGTTCCTCAGAACAAGGTCCTCACTCAACTACAAGGCCGACACTCTCAACCATGGCAGTTACTTGCCCCCATTGAAGTCCTCAAGCGGACATTTTCCTCGTCTGATGAAAAGGGCAAGGCCACTGCTGTTATTGATGAAGGCATTCGTCCAGTGGATGGTCAGTTTCGCAAAGCTGCATCTTACTCCACCAATGATGACTCTCCCACTCATGACTCTGCCGCCAATGCTTCAAAGCAAAATCCTCAAGGCACAGCTCCAAGGGTGATGACTGATCGTGAGCTTCTCCTCAGTCTTCACCAGAAGGTCGATCACAACCACAAATGGGTTAAGCGTCAGTTTGGTTCTATTCTTCACAACATGACTGCTACACACAATGCAGTGAAGAAAAACCATTACTACCTCCATGAAGTCTTCGGTCGCACCTGGGCTGTTCTATCACATCTGTATGGTGAAGAAGATCTGAAGCAAATGGGTCTCAAGCAGGACTTTGACTAGTCTCAGCCACCAGCGAAGAAATTCAAGAAAGTCAAAGTTCCCTCCTTGGTGGCCAGCTCATATTCTTCATCACGTGACACGGACGAGCATGAAGACTTGGACGACATTGCGGCAGGCCCTACTACAACAACCGACCCCAACAACGCTAGCGCTCCTTCATCATCATGATATTCTTCAGGGGCGTTAGTCCTCATTTTAGATCCTTTTGGTCATTCGATGACAAAGGGGGAGAAATTTGAGTTAGTCTTCAAGAAAGTCAACTTTGCTGGATCGAGTTGTAAACTTAAACCCTATGGTAGTCTGATACTTTTGTTGTGTTTTTCTGCATGCTTATTCCTCATTAATGTCAATGCACGCATGTTGAATTACATCAGTCACCATATTTCATCATGCATTCAAATTCTTCATATTATATGTCAAATGCGTGTATGAATTTCAAGATATAGGGGGAGACCTCCATGATTCCACTCTTCAAGTGTGCATTGCTTCAAAAGCAAATTCCTCACTATGCACATCTTCAGGGGGAGTTCTTCTATATCTTGCAATCAAATTCCTCAATATCAGTATTTACACTTCATATGTTTATCCCCGTTGAAAACTTAACCTATATTGTCATCAATCACAAAAAAGGGGGAGATTATAAGTGCATCTAGTGCCCCTTAGTAATTTTGGTGTATTGAAGACTTATAGGTTAAGGGACTGATGCGTTTGTGAGTGTACACAGGTCTATAAGTCTATGAGGAGTTTGATATTTATAGAGAAAGTCCACCCCTAAAAATGAAGTTCTTCGACTGAAGACTTTGGATTTCTGAAGACTTTCTGAAGACTTTGAGAGTGAAGAAATTGGTGTGACCTTAAAGACTTGGTATTCATTCGAGGAACATGAAGTGTGAAGACTTTTGTTTTCATAGTTTCATTTTCTCTTTCTTGAGTCATAGGAAACACCGTACTGTTAAAGGGGGTCGAGGAAATACTAAGGAAAAATTTCCAAGTGATGCTCAACTCAAAATCCAACACCTACCAATCCCTTCGATTAAAGCCATTGGAAATCTCATACAGTTCAGTCAATTTCTTTAGTGACAGAGACGAAGTTCTTCTGGTCTCTGAGGAATTTGTACTGACTGCGGAGTTAGGAATTCGCCAGTGCGGATTGCCTACAAGTGAGGAACATGGTAGCACTGAGGAATTTGATAGTCAAATTTCCGACCGTTGCTGTGCTATGCGCCAGCTGTCCCAAAATACCTACCCACCAAACGGTCATATCATTGAAGGGCATTTATGTCTTATCATGTCAGGCTGCTCCCTAGGCTATAAATAGCCGCCCCTACAACCACTAGCTGGTTGGGTGCTCCGAAAGAAACTGACACTTGTCATTTGAGAGCATCCCATCCTCCGAGGACTTTGAGCGAAAATCATCAAGTGAGGAAACCCAAACCCAAACACCTACAAACCCAAAGTGATTGAGCATCACTAAAGAGATTGATCCTGCATGGATCCGACGCTTGTTACCTTTGAAGACTGTGCATCTTCCAGGCGGTTAGGCGTCATGGTCTAGAGCATCCAGAGGAAATTGTGGATCACCGAGTGACCGAGTTTGTGAAGGTTTGGCAGTCACCTGAAGACTTACCACGAGTGATTGGGCGAGGTCTGTGTGACCTTAGCTCAAGGAGAATATGGTGAGGACTGTGTGTCCGGGACTGTGTGTCCTCAGGTTTAAATACCTAGCCGCTCCAACCAGACGTACAACTGTCACAGCAGTTGGAACTGGTCTACCAAATCATTGTCTTCACCAAGCCTACTGGTTCTATTTGCTCAACTCTTTCATTTCCTCATTACAGTTGTTGTGTGCTTGTTCCTATCTGTTTGAAGACTTTGACTGAAGACTTTCTCCATTTCCTCAGTTCAATTTCTTTAGTCTGTTTGTCTTCATCCTATTTATCCTGTGTTTATGCTTTCTGTACTCTGTGCTTGTTTTCATTTCATCATGATGACCATGCTTCTGTTATGTTATGTTAGCATCTGAGTACTTATTCCGCTGCAAGTAGTTCTTCGCTTAGGAATTTCCTCACCCTGAAATTCCTCAGTGAAGAATTCATAAAAATCGCCTATTCACCCCCTAGTCGATATAACGCACTTTCAAGAACCCTTTCTTTGACTGGTCCATTTTGAACTTCTTCAAAACTTGTCAAGGTATGTGCTTTGTGAAAGTTCTATTAAGCGTCTTGATCTATCTCTATAGATTTTGATGCCCAATATGTAAGTAGCTTCACCAAGGTCTTTCATTGAAAAAAATTCTTATTCAAGTATCCTTTTATGCTATCCAGAAATTCTATATCATTTCCAATCAACAATATGTCATCCACATATAATATCAGAAATGCTACAAAGCTCCCACTCACTTTCTTGTAAATACAGGCTTCACCATAAGTCTGTATAAAACCATATGCTTTGATAACCTCATCAAAGCGTATATTCCAACTCCGAGATGCTTGCACCAGTCCATAGATGGATCGCCGGAGCTTGCACACTTTGTTAGCACCTTTAGGATCGACAAAACCTTCTGGTTGCATCATATACAACTCTTCTGTAAGAAATCCATTATGGAATGCAGTTTTGACGTCCATTTGCCAGATTTCATAATTATCAAATGCGGCAATTGCTAACATGATTCGGACAGACTTAAGCATCCCTATGGGTGAGAAAGTCCCATCGTAGTTAACCCCTTGAACTTGTCGAAAACCTTTTCCGACAAGTCGAGCTTCGTAGATAGTTACATTACCATCAGCGTCTGTCTTTCTCTTGAAGATCCATTTATTCTCAATGGCTTGCCGATCATCAGGCAAGTCCACCAAAGTCCATACTTTGTTCTTAGACATGGATCCTATCTCAGATTTCATGGCCCCAAGCCATTTATCGGAATCTGGGCTCATCATATCTTCTTCATAGTTCGTAGGTTCGCCATGGTCTAATAACATGACTTCCAGGATAGGATTACTGTACCACTCTGGTGTGGAACGTGCTCTGTTCGACCTACGAGGTCCAATAGTAACTTGATCCGAAGTTTCATGATCATCATCATTAGCTTCCTCTATAGTTGGTGTAGGCATCACGGGAACGATTTTCTCCGATGTGCTACTTTCCAATTCGAGAGAAGGTACAATTACCTCATCAAGTTCTACTTTCCTCCCACTCACTTCTTTCGAGAGAAACTCCTTCTCTAGAAAGGACCCATTCTTGGCAACAAAGATCTTGCCTTCGGATCTATGGTAGAAGGTGTACCCAATAGTTTCCTTAGGGTATCCTATGAAGAAACACTTCTCCGATTTGGGTTCGAGCTTATCTGGCTGAAGCCCTTTGACATAAGTGTCACATCCCCAAACTTTAAGAAACAACAACTTAGGTTTCTTGCCAAACCATAGTTCATACGGTGTCGTCTCAATGGATTTAGACGGTGCCCTATTTAACGTGAATGCGGCTGTCTCTAATGCATAACCCCAAAACGATAGTGGTAAGTCGGTAAGAGACATCATACAACGCACAATATGTAATAAAGTGCGGTTATGACATTCGGACACACCATTACGTTGTGGTGTTCCAGGTGGCATGAGTTGTGAAACAATTCCACATTGTTTTAAATGAAGGCCAAACTCGTAACTCAAATATTCGCCTCCGCTATCACATCATAGAAACTTCATTTTCTTGTTGCTATGATTCTTCACTTCACTCTGAAATTCCTTGAACTTTTCAAATGTTTCAGACTTGTGTTTCATCAATTATATATATCCATACCTACTCAAATCATCTGTGAAGGTCAGAAAATAACGCTACCCGTCGTGTGCCTCAACACTCATTGGACCGCATATACCGGTATGTATTATTTTCAGTAAGTCATTAGCTCGCTCCATTGTTCCGAAGAACGGAGTTTTAGTCATCTTGCCCATGAGGCATAGTTTGCAAGTATCAAATGATTCATAATCAATTGATTGCAAAAGTCCATCCGCATGGAGTTTTTTCATGCGCTTTACACCAATATGACCTAAACGGTAGTGCCACAAGTATGTTGCACTATCATTATAAACTTTGCATCTTTTGGCATCAAGATTATGAATATGTGTATCACTATGATCGAGATTCAACAAGAATAGACCATTCATCAAGGGTGCATGACCATGAAAGATATTACTCATTAAATAGAACAACCATTATTCTCCGATTTAAATGAATAACCGTCTCGCAATAAACAAGATCCAGATATAAAGTTCATGCTCAACGCTGGCACCAAATAACAATTATTGAGGTCTAAAACTAATCTCGAAGGTAGATGTAGAGGTAGCATGCTGACTGCAATCACATCGATATTGGAACCATTCTCGACGCGCATCGTCACCTCGTCCTTAGCCAATCTTCATTTATTCCGTAGCTCCTGTTTCGAGTTACAAATATGAGCAACCGAACCAGTATCAAATACCTAGGTGCTACTATGAGCATTAGTAAGGTACACATCAATAATATGTATATCAAATATTCCTTTGTTCACTTTGCCATCCTTCTTATCTGCCAAGTATTTGGGGCAGTTCCGCTTCCAGTGACCATTTCCTTTGCAGTAGAAGCACTCAGTTTCAGGCTTGGGTCCAGCTTTGGGCTTCTTCACGGGAGCGGCAACTTGCTTGCCATTCTTCTTGAAGTTGCCTTTCTTTCCCTTGCCTTTTTTCTTGAAACTAGTGGTCTTGTTAACCATCAACACTTGATGCTCCTTCTTGATTTCTACCTCCGCGGCCTTAAGCATTGCGAAGAGCTTGGGAATCATTTTCGTCATCCCTTGCATATTATATTTCATCATGAAGCATTTGTAGCTTGGTGGTGGTGACTGAAGAACTTTGTCAATAACACTCTCAACTGGAAGATCAATTCCCAGCTGAGTCAAGTGGTTATGATACCCAAACATTTTGAGTATGTGTTCACTGACAGAACTATTATCCTCTATCTTGCAGCTATAGAACTTATCGGAGACTTCATATCTCTCAACCCAAGCATTTGCTTGAAATGTCAACTTCAGCTCTTGGAACATCTCATATGCTCCGTGACGTTCAAAACGTCTCTGAAGTCCTGGTTCTAAGCCGTAAAGCATGGCACACTGAACTATTGAGTAGTCATCAGATCAAGTCTGCTAGACGTTCATAACATCTGAAGTAACTCCTGCAACAGGTCTGTCACCTAGCGGTGCATCAAGGATATAATTCTTCTGTGCAGCAATGAGGATAATCCTCAAGTTACGGACCCAGTCCGTGTAGTTTCTACCATCATCTTTCAACTTAGCTTTCTCTAGGAACGCATTAAAATTCAGGGGAACGGTAGCACGGGCCATTAATCTACAACATAGATATGCAAAACTAATAAGACTAAGTTCATGAAAATTAAGTTCAATTAATCGAATTACTAATGAAATCCCACTTAAATAAACACCCCTCAAGTTATCTAAGTGATACATGATCCAGATCAACTAACCCATGTCCGATCATCACGTGAGATGGGCTAGTCATCAATGGTGAACATCTCTATGTTGATCATATCTACTATAGGACTCACGTTCGACCTTTCGGTCTCTAGTGTTCCGAGACCATGTCTGTACATGCTAGCCTCGTCAAGTTCAACCCAAGTATTATGCATGTGCAAGACTGTCTTACACCCGTTGTATGTGAACGTAGAGTCTATCAAGGTTGTCAGAATCATGATTTTGAATCGGATCGAAACTCTGATGGTAGGATTGCAAATCATAGAATCTTCACTATCAGGATTATAAAAACGTAGATTTTATGAACTAAATTCATAGAATTAGAGGGGTTAGTTTGGATCATAAAGTCGTAGAATCGTCTAACAGAATCGCAATTTTGACAACCTCCCGATCATCACAAGGTGCTTCGAAACGATGAACTTTGGCAACAGTTCATACTCGGGGAGAACACTTTTATCTTGAAATTTAGTGAAGGGATCATCTTATAATGCTACTGCCGTTCTAAGCAAAATAAGATGCATAAAGGATAAACATCACATGCAATCAAAATATGTGACATGATATGGCCATCATCATCTTGTGCTTTTGATCTCCATCTCCAAAGCATCATCAGATCTCCATCGTCACCGGCTCGACACCTTGATCTCCATCATTGCGTCGGGGTCGTCTCGCCAACTATTGCTTCTACAACTATTGCTAACGCATAGTGATAAAGTAAAGCAATTACATGGCGCTTGCATTTCATACAATATTTAAGAGACAACCCTAAGGCTCCTGCCGGTTGTCGATATTACAAAACATGATCATCTCATACATCAACATATATCACATCATATCTTGACCATATCACCAGGGGCGGAGCCAGGATTTGAGCATAGGGGGGTGTAAAAGGTGCAAGACTATGAGCAGATCCATAGTACTCCTTCTGCTTCTAAAAATAAGCCATTTTAAAGATTTCAATAGGACTACGTGCGGATGTATATAGACATATTTGAGAGCGTTGATTCACTCACTTTGCTCTGTATGTAGCCCATATTGAAATGTCTAAAAGGTCTTATATTTAGGAATTGAGGGAGTATTTGATTGGAGTTTGTGTATCTACTGAATTAATATCAATATCATGTCCAGTAGTTGCTCCATCATCATAGTAAGATTAGCATTTTACATGGTAGATCACCTATCTCTATTGATTCTTGAAAAAATAATTAAAACTTAATTAAATTGAACTACCATATGATATTTTTGTTTTTACCTTGTGCAATTTTGCATATGTATACGTGGGTTCATTCACCGAAGTTTGGAACCCCTGCTAACCTTTAGCAATCCAACAAAAAAGAACTATATAACTTGTAGCCAATCTACCAAAATTACCAATTTGTGGTATAAATCTAAGAGTAATATACGTTGTACAATACCTTGGATCTTTGTGTGGCTCGCATGAGAGGCATCGCGCCCCCTGGTTCGATACCTTAGATCTTGGCGTGACTCGCATGACAGGCGCCACGCCGCCAGGTTGGAGACTGAGAGATGGAGGCTGCGTCACGCTCATGGATGATGGGTGCGTGGTAATTGTGTTGTCGTCATGATCAGTTGTCGACAAGGAGCACGACGACTGGTGGCCGCTGGCTGGCTTGACCTAGCCGCGAGATGAAGATGGCGATTGTAATCAATCTAACCGCATAGGAAATATGCATGTGTAAACCTAATCACAAGGCTCGTCCTGCAATATTCTATGTACACACGTTGCAGAGATCCATCTAGCTAATTGGGCTTGGGCCATTCATTCCTCCTTGGTGGTGATTTAGCTAACGGCCCAGTACTTAATATAAATACCTACCATAGTCCCCGTTGCTAATTGTCAGGGGGGCGACCCATAGGGGGGTCTGGCCCCTGCTCGCCCCCTACTGCCTCCGCCCCTGCATATCACATCATAACATGCCCTGCAAAAACAAGTTAGACGTCCTCTACTTTGTTGTTGCAAGTTTTACGTGGCTGCTACGGGCTTCTAGCAAGAACCGTTCTTAACTACGCAAAAAACCACAACAGTGATTATCAAGATTGCTACTTTAACCTTCTTCAAGGACCGTCCGGAGTCAAATTCGATTCAACTAAAGTAGGAGAAACACACACCCGCTAGCCACCTTTATGGAAAACGCTGCATGTCAATCGGTGGAACCGGTCTCATGTGCGTGGAGATAAGGTTGGTTCGGGCCGCTTTATCCCACAATACCGCCGAATCAAAATAAGACGTTGGTGGTAAGCATTATGACCATCACCGCCCACAACTTCTTTGTGTTCTACTTGTGCATATCATCTACGCATAGACCTGGCTCTGATGCCACTATTGGGGAACGTTGCATGGAAAACAAAAAATTTCTATGCACACGCAAGATCTATCCATGGAGATGCATAGAAACGAGAGGGGAGAGTATGTCTACGTACCCTCGTAGACCGTTTAGCGGAAGCTTTTATTAACGTGGTTGATGTAGTCGAACTTCTTAGCGATCCAACCGATCAAGTACCAAACGTACGGCACCTCCGCATTCAGCACAGGTTCATCTCGATGACGTCCTCGCCTTCTTGATCTAGCAAGATGGGCGAAGTAGTAGATGAGTTCTGGGAGCACGCTTATTGCAAAATTTTATTAGCTATCGAAACAAAGTACTATAGCATGCTCCTAGGGGGATAGATTGGTAGGAAAAGACCATCGCTCATCCCCAACCGCCACTCATAAGGAAGACAATCAATAAATAAATCATGCTCCGACTTCATCACATAACGGTTCACCATACGTGCATGCTACGGGAATCACAAACTTTAACACAAGTATTTCTATCAATCCACAATTACTCACTAGAATGACTCTAATATCACCATTTTTATATCTCAAAACAAATGCATGGAATCAAACTTCTCTTAGTATTCAATGCTCTTTATACGAAAGTTTTTATTATATCCCTCTTGGATGCCCATCATGTTAGGACTAAATTCATAACCTAAGAAAATTACCATGTTGTTTAGAGACTCCAAAATAATATAAGTGAAGCATGAGAGTTCAACAAATTCTATAAAATAAAGCCACCTCCATGCTCAAAAAAGATATAAGTGAAGCACTAGAGCAAATTGCCTAGCTCAAAAGATATAAGTGAAGCACATAGAATATTCTAATAAATCGATTCATGCGTGTCCCTCTCAAAAGGTGTGTACAGAAAGGATAATTCTGGCAAACTAAAAAGAAAAGACTCATATCATACAAGACGCTCCAAGCAAAACACATATCATGTGGTGAATAAAAATATAGCCTCAAGTAAATTTACCGATGGATTGAAGACGAAAGAGGGGATGCCATCCGGGGCATCCCCAAGCTTAGATGCTTGGTTGCCCTTAAATATTACCTTAGGATGCCTTGGGCATCCCCAAGCTTAGGCTCTTTCCACTCCTTATTCCATAGTCCATCAAATCTCTACCCAAAACTTGATAACTTCACAACACAAAACTCAACAGAAAACTAATGAGATTCGTTAGTATAAGAAAATAAATCACCACTTTTTGGTATTGTTGTAAACTCATTCTTTATTTATATTGGTGTAATATCTACTGTATTCCAACTTTTCCATGGTTCATACCCCCGATACTACCCATAGATTCATCAAAATAAGCAAACAACACATAGAAAACAGAATCTGTCAAAAACGGAATAGTTTGTAGTAATCTGTAAATTTCGCATACTTCTGTAACTCCAAAAATTCTGAAACATTAGGACAACAGAGGAAATTCGTATATCAAAAATCAAGAATTTATCACGTTCCAGTATCTCAAATCAATTCTGTTATGGGCGCAAAACTTTCTGGTTTTCAGCAAGATCAAATCAGCGATATACCAAGGGATCCCAAAGGTCTTACTTGGCTCAAACACTAATTAAAACACCAAAACACAATTACTACTGAGGTAATAATATTTACACTCATAAAAATAGAAAAGAAAAATATTGGGTTGTTGATAGGTTTTCAACATATCTATAATTTTTGATTGTTCCATGCTGTTATATTATCATTCTTGGATGTTTTACAATTATTTTATATCATTTTTTGGTACTAACCTATTGACATAGTGCCCAGTGCTAGTTGCTGCTTTATGCTTGTTTTTTACATCGCAGGATATCAATATCAAACGGAATCCAAGAAACTTTTTGTGGAATTTTTATGGACCAGAAGACACCCAATGGGCCGGAGAAGCACCTGGGGGGTGCCCACCTCGGTGGCCTCCCGCACCGCCTCTTTGCTCTATAAATACCCCAACATTCCAGAAACCCTAGGGGAGTCGACGAAAATCAATTCCAGCCACCGCAAGTTCCAGAACCACCAGATCTAATCTAGACATCATCACGGAGGGGTTCATCATCCTCATTGGTGCCTCTCCGATGATGCGTGAGTAGTTCATTGTAGACCTACGGGTCCGTTCTTAGTAGCTAGATGGCTTCCTCTCTCTCTTTTGATTCTCAATACAATGGTCTCTTGGAGATCCATATGATGTAACTCTTTTTGCGGCGTGTTTGTTGGGATCCGATGAACTTTGAGTTTATGATCAGATCTATGTTAATATCCATGAAAGTTATTTGAGTCTTCTTCGATCTCTTATATGCATGATTGCTTGTAGCCTCTTATTTATTCTTCGATATTTGGGTTTAGTTTGGCCAACTTGATCTATTTATCTTGCAATGGGAAGAGGTGCTTTTTGATGGGTTCAATCTTACGGTGCTTGATCCCAGTGAGAAAAGGGAACTGACACGTATGTATCGTTGCTATTAAGGATAACAATATGGGGTATATTTCCATATAAATAGATCTTGTCTACATCATGTCATCGTTCTTATTGCATTACTCCATTTTTCCATGAACTTAATACACTAGATGCATGCTGGATAGCGGTCGATGTGTGGAGTAATAGCAGTAGATGCAGGCAGGACTCGGTCTACTAATCTTGGACATGATGCCTATATAATGATTATTGCCTGGATATCGTCATGATTATTTGAAGTTCTACCAATTGCCCAACAGTAATTCGTTACCCACCGTTTGCTATTTTTCTTGAGAGAAGCCACTAGTGAAATCTACGGCCCCCAGGTCTCTTCTTTATTATATTTGCCTTCGTGATCTATTTTCATTTGCTTTTATTTCCAGATCTATTAAACCAAAAATAAAAAATATCTTGCTGCAATTTTTGTTTATTTATTTTATCTCGTGTTCCCGCGAGATCTATTTATCCAATCCACTACAATTTTATCTATCTTTTTACCCGTGAGGGATTGGCAACCCCTCTCTTATGTCGGGTTGCAAGTATTTGTTCTTTGTGTGCAGGAGCTGTTTACGTGGTGTTGCGTGGTTCTCCTACTGGTTCGATAACCTTGGTCTCATCACTAAGGGAAATACCTACCGTTGCTGTGCTGCATCATCCCTTCCTCTTTGGGGAAATACTGACGTAGTGGTAGCAAACATCAAAAGGAATTTTTGGTGCCATTGCCGAGGAGACATCATCAACATTTACCAGATTCCTAATCACAAATATCATCTCCTTGCAATTTACATTATTTGCCATTTGCCTCTCGTTTTCCTCTCCCCCACTTCACAAAAAATTGCCATTTTATTCGCCCTCTCTTTCGTTCGCCGTTTTCTCTCAGATCCATCTTTTTGCTTGCAATCATGAGTGATTTCGGTATGGCAGAAATAGATGATGACCTAACTCCTAAAATTGGACGATCTGGCAATCTGGATGCTAAAACTTTTGTTTTGGGGCAAGGGAATGTTATAGGAAAAGAACGTATCCAAGAATTTTTCAATTGCGTTGGAAATTTAAGTCTTGATGATGTTCCTATACTTAAGATGACTAAATCTTATGTGAAATCTATTTCAGCACTAGTTCTGAAACTTGAAAATAGATTTATCCGTACTCATCCTACCTTGCAAAGATTGTTTTTTGAGTTGCCCGTTATAAATAATCCCAAAGCTAAAAAGTTGGCCACCCTTGTTCTTATGAATTAATTTGATTTCATAGTACGGGAAGCAAGGGAAATCTTTGATTTCTATGGTATGAATCATGAAAAACCGGTGATAGATGAAATTCTTTATAATAGTGATTATGCGTTAAGACATTTGCTTGGGGATAATCAAATCTTTGATGACAATCTTAAAAAGGAAGTCCCTATTTTAGATATAATCCATCAAGTTTTCAATGATGTTGTAGGATCGAAAGTAGGTCTAGAGGGGGGGTGATTAGACTACTTGACCAAATAAAAATCTAGCCTTTTCCCAATTTTAAGTCTTGGCAGATTTTAACAACTTAGCACAAGTCAAGCAATCAACCTACACATGTAATTCGAAGAGTATAGCAGCAGAATGTAAAACATTTCATATGAAGGTAAAGGGAGGGGTTTGGAAAGGCAAACGCAATGTAGACACGGAGATTTTTGGCGTGGTTCCGATAGGTGTGCTACCGTACATCCACGTTGATGGAGACTTCAACCCACGAAGGGTAACGGTTCCGTGAGTCCATGAAGGGCTCCACCCACGAATGGTCCACGAAGAAGCAACCTTGTCTATCCCACCATGGCCATCGCACACGAAGGACTTGCCTCACTTGGCTAGATCTTCACGAAGTAGGCGATCTCCTTGCCCTTACAAACTCCTTGGTTCAACTCCACAATCTTGACGGAGGCTCCCTAGTGACACCCAACCAATCTAGGAGACACCACTCTCCAAAAGGTAATAGATGGTGTGTTGATGATGAACTCCTTGCTCTTGTGCTTCAAATGATAGTCTCGCCAACACTCAACTCTCTCTCACAGATTTGGCTATGGTGGAAAGATGATTTGAGTGGAAAGCAACTTGGGGAAGGCTAGAGATCAAGATTCTTGTGGTTGGATTGGAATGTCTTGGTCTCAACACATGAGTAGGTGGTTCTCTCTCAGAAAATGAGTAGTGGAAGTGTAGGCACGTTCTGATGGCTATCTCTTGAATAGAGAAAGGGGTGGAGGGGTATATATAGTCTCCACACAAAATCTAACCGCTACACACATTTGAGCCAACTCGGTCAGACCGAATAGGCAAACTCGGTGAGACCGATTCAGTTCAAAATGTGAATGTTAGGATTCCTGGTGGGACCGGCCTGATCAACTTGGTGGGACCGATGCGCTAGGGTTAGGGCAAAACTTAACCTCAGTTTGACTGATTGCATGAACTCTATGAGCTCGATTTCAGCAATGAGCAAACAGAGAGTTAGCCAGGCAAACTAGGTGGGACCAATCGCTCCTTTTGGTGATACCGAAACATTATGAAAGGGAAACAGAGAGTTTGCAATGCAAACTCGGTGGGACCGATCGCTCATTTCAATGAGACCGAAACGTTACAAAGGGAAACAGAGAGTTTGCAATCCCATCTTGGTGAGACCGAAATCCCTATCGGTGAGACCAAACTGATTAGGGTTTCTGGTTAAGGCTATGTCAAGTGAACTCGGTGGCGCCGGATGAATCAAATCGGTGGGGCCGAGTTTGACTTTAGGTTTAGGACATATTTGGAATTGAGAAAGTGGTTGAGGGCTTTGGAGCATATCACTAAGAATTTTGAGCAAGTAGACCATTAAGCAACACCTCATCCCGTCTTAATAGTATTGGCTTTTCCTATGGACTCAATGTGATCTTGGATCACTAAAATAGAAATGTAGAGTCTTGAGCTGTTTCCAATATTTGTCCTTAGCATTTTGAGGGGTCCACATCTCTAGTCCATGCCATGCCAATCCTTGAACTTTCTGAAATATTCAACTTGAAAGGATATTAGTTCAATGAGCTATATGTTGTTATGAATTACCAAAACCACCCGGGGATTAGTTGCACTTTCAATTTCCCCCTTTTTGGTAATTGATGACAACATATAGATCAAAGCTTCGACAAATGATAATAAGAATGAAATATATCGTCGCTTTGAGAAGTATGTGATAAGCAAGAGCTGCCCCTAAATTTGTGCATTATTTATGATTTGCTTTTGAATGCAAATGCACAATCGATTAGGATCATGGGTTACTCTTCCATGTCACATACATCTTGGTGGAGTGCTCAAAATGATAGAATATAAATAGCATGCACTCATCACCAAGGCAAACATGATTGATCATACACAAGTAATAAGATATCATCATTCAAGCACACACATTAAAGCATAATATGATCAAACACATGATCATAAGAGTATCTCACACGCAAGCACAAATATTGTAGCAACCAAACAAACAAAAACAAGTAGCAAGAGAGGCAGATAAAAGCAAAATACACACACACACACACTCTCTCTCAGCCTATGATCTATACACTTTCTCCCCCTTTGGCAACAAGTTACCAAAAAGCTTGAAAATGCATTGTGCTATGCGACACTCTAAGCACGATCTCTGGGAGCTCCGGTGTGCGAAGATGGCGTGAAGAGGACAGCATCTGCAAAAACTTCTGCTGATGTCTGAGGAGCTGGAGGGGTTCCAACTAGAGGGGCAACTGGGGCAGTGGCTGCAGGTGCTGAAGTTGTAGCTCTTGTGTCACTGACTAGCACAGCTGCAGACCTTTGTGCTCTAGGCACTCTCTGATATGCCTCTGTGGTAGTTCTTCCTCTCCTATCCTCTGCTTCTTCTTGGAGTTGCTTAACTGCTGTCTGAATCTCTGTGACCTTCAAGTTTAGATCATAAAATTTTGTTTCAATGATCCTCTCAAGACTTTCTTGATTTTGAGTCAGGGTGGCTAGTCCTTTCTCAATTCTTACTATTGCTTCAAGCAGATAGCTGAGTTGGTCCTGCTTGGTCTTGAAGTTTGCAGCTGAGGCATCTGGAATCTTGGAAGTTTTTGCTGCCTTTGCTTTCTCTCTCTTCTCCTGAGCCTCTACAGATGTAGGATGTGAAGCATCCATGACAACTGTACTGTCCTCAAAGTCTGGCCTTAGGGGAAGGTGCTCTCTATCTAGAAGATATGTTCATGTGCCCATTTTGGAGTTGATGAGCATCTGAATGTGTGGGGCATACGCACATGACCTCTTCTGATCTGCTGAAGTCCTTTTGATTGTTCAACCATCGAGGTCATCAGCTTGAACTTCTCTGGCACATAAAACATGCGTAGCAAGTTGATTGAGTGACCTCTGATCATCCTATCATCTCCTGATTTGGGCAAAAGAGTATGCCTCAATATGGTGTTGATGGTTGGCAACCCTGACAAAAGATAATAAATGGAGCCAAATTTGTGAGTATCCAAGGCAGAATCAGGAATCTCCTTGTACATGTGTGCCATGGAGTTGTGGTCTTTCCTGGGCTTTGCTTAGACATCAGTGTCATCTTCATCTTCTGCAGGAGCATTGATCAGCTTGTCCCACTCAGCAATGGAGGATTGGTACCTTGTACCTTCAGTCATCCAGACTATCTTGCCTTCTGGGTAGAAATGGGCAGTGGAATAGAATTGCATCACCATCTCATCATTCCATTTACTCAATTTCTCACCAACAAATGTGTCCACTCCATTCATTTTGAAGCTCTCATGAACTACAAGAAAGTAGTCTTCATTGTCATCAATGAACTGCCAGTCAGCCCATCTCATGTCACTGACTATGGGCTTCTTGTCCAGGAGAACTGTCTCATAGAAGTCTTGCTGCTCCTTAGTGTGAAACCTGCAATCCACATTAGTCCTTTGGTAACCCACAAGTATAGGGGATCGCAACAGTTTTCGGGGGTACAATATTCAACCCAAATTTATTGATTCGACACAAGGGGAGCCAAAGAATATTCTCAAGTATTAGCAGTTGAGTTGTCAATTAAACCACACCTGGATAACTTAGTATCTGCAACTAAGTATTTAGTAGCAAAGTAATATGGACGTAACGGTAACGGTGGCAAAAGTAACAGTGATAGTTTTGTAGTGATTGTAACAGTAGCAACGGAAAAGTAAATAAGCGAAGAACAATATGTGAAAAGCTCGTAGGCATTGGATCGGTGATGGAGAATTATGCCGAATGCGGTTCATCATGTAACAATCATAACATAGGGTGACACAGAACTAGCTCCAATTCATCAATGTAATGTAGGCATGTATTCCGAATATAGTCATACGTGCTTATAGAAAAGAACTTGCATGACATCTTTTGTCCTACCCTCCCGTGGCAGCGGGGTCGTAATGGAAACTAAGGGATATTAAGGCCTCCTTTTAATAGAGTACCGGACCAAAGCATTAACAGTTAGTGGATACATGAACTCCTCAAACTACGTTCATCACCGGGAGTGGTTCCGATTATTGTCACTTCGGAGTTACCGGATCATAACACATAGTAGGTGACTATAGACTTGCAAGATAGGATCAAGAACTCACATATATTTATGAAAACATAGTAGATTCAGATCTGAAATCATGGCACTCGGGCCCTAGTGACAAGCATTAAGCATAGCAAAGTCATAGCAACATCAATCTCAGAACATAGTGGATACTAGGGATCAAACCCTAACAAAACGAACTCAATTACATGGTAAATCTCATCCAACCCATCACCGTCCAGCAAGCCTACGATGGAACTACTCACGCACGGTGGTGAGCATCATGAAATTTGTGATGGAGGAAGGTTGATGATGACGACGGCGACGGATTCCCCTCTCCGGAGCCCCGAATGGACTCCAGATCAGCCCTCCCGAGAGAGATTAGGGCTTGGCGGCGGCTCCGTATCGTAAAATGCGATGAATCCTTCTCTCTGATTTTTTTCTCCCCGAACGTGAATATATAGAGTTGGAGTTGAGGTCGATGGAGCACCAGGGGGCCCATGAGGCAGGGGCGCGCCCTGGGGGCAGGCACGCCTCCCACCCTCGTGGACAGGGTGTGGGCCCACTGGCCTTGATTCTTTGGCCAATATTTTTTATTATTTCCAAAATAATCTCCGTGAAGTTTCAGGTCATTCCGAGAACTTTTGTTTCTGCACAAAGATAACACCATGGAAATTCTGCTAAAAACAGCGTCAGTCCGGGTTAGTTCCATTCAAATAATGCAAGTTAGAGTCCAAAACAAGGGCAAAAGTGTTTGGAAAAGTAGATACGACGGAGACGTATCAACTCCCCCAAGCTTAAACCTTTGCTTGTCCTCAAGCAATTCAGTTGATAAACTGAAAGTGATAAAGAAAACTTTTACAAACTCTGTATGCTCTTGTTGTTGTAAATATGTAAAGTCAGCATTCAAGTTTTCAGCAAAGATTATGACTAACCATATTCACAATAACACTTAGGTCTCATGTATACTCATGTCAATGGCATAATCAACTAGCGAGCAATAATAATAAATCTCGGATGACAACACTTTCTCAAAACAATCATAATATGATATAACAAGATGGTATCTCGTTAGCCCTTTCTGAGACCGCAAAACATAAATGCAGAGCACCTTTAAAGATCAAGGACTGACTAAACATTGTAATTCATGGTAAAAGTGATCCAGTCATAGTCATACCCAATATAAATTAATAATAATGGATGCAAATGACAGCGGTGCTCTCCAGCTGGTGCTTTTAATAAGAGGGTGATGGCTCAACATAAAAGTAAATAGATAGGCCCCTCGCAGAGGGAAGCAGGGATTTGTAGAGGTGCCAGAGCTCGATTTTAAAGCAGAGATAAATAATATTTTGAGCGGCATACTTTCATTGTCAACATAACAACCGAGAGATGGCAATATCTTCCATGCTACACACATTTTATAGGCGGTTCCCAAACAGAATGGTAAAGTTTATACTCCCCCTCCACCAACAAGCATCAATCCATGGCTTGCTCGAAACAACGAGTGCCTCCAACTAACAAGAGTCCCGGGGGAGTTTTGTTTGCAATTATTTTGATTTGATTTGCATAAAGCATCCCGGTGACCAGCCATTTTCTCGTGAGTGAGGAGAGGAGTCCACTCCTCTTGAGAATAACCCACCTAGCATGGAAGATACAGACAACCCTAGTTGATACATGAGTTATTCGAGCATACAAAACATAATTTCATTTGAAGGTTTAGAGTTTGGCACATACAAATTTACTTGGAACGGCAGGTAGATACCGCATATAGGAAGGTATGGTGGACTCATATGGAATAACTTGCGGGTTTATGGAATTGGATGCACAAGCAGTATTCCCGCTTAGTACAAGTGAAGGCTAGAAAAAGACTGGGAAGCGACCAACTAGAGAGCGACAACAGTCATGAACATGCATTAAAATTAATAAACATTGAGTGCAAGCATGAGTAGGATATAATCCACCATGAACATAAATATCGTGGAGGCTATGTTGATTTTGTTTCAATTACATGTGTGAACATGTGTCAAGTCCAGTCACATGAATCATTCAAAGGAGGATACCACCCTATTATACCACATCACAACCATTTTAATAGCATGTTGGCACGCAAGGTAAACCATTATAAACTCCTAGCTAATTAAGCATGGCATAAGCAACTTTAATCTCTAATTGTCATTGCAAACATGTTTATTCATAATAGGCTGAATCAAGAATGATGAACTAATCATATTTACAAAAACAAGAGAGGTCGAGTTCATACCAGCTTCTCTCATCTCAATCAGTCCATCATATATCGTCATTATTGCCTTTCACTTGCACGACCGAACGATGTGAATAATAATAATAGTGCACGTGCATTGGACTAAGCTGGAATCTGCGAGCATTCAACAAACAGGAGGAGACAAGGCAATATGGGCTCTTGGTTAAATCAACAATAATGCATATAAGAGCCACTTCAACAATTTTATTATGGTCTTCTCCTATCGACCCCCAAAGAAAATAAATAAAACTATTTACACTGGAAAGCTCCCAACAAGCAAAAGAAGAACAGGAAATCTTTTTGGGTTTTCTTTTAATTGTTACTACAAGCAAGAAAGTAAACTAGCTAAAAGCTACAACTAATATTTTTTGTTTTTCTTAAGGTTTATCAAACACACAAGAAGAAAGCATAAAAAGGAAAATAAACTAGCATGGATATTATAGTGAAAAAGTATGAGCACCGACAACTAGCACGAGTGTGTGAACATAAATGTAATGTCGGTGAGAAATACGTACTCCCCCAAGCTTAGGCTTTTGTCCTAAGTTGGTCTATGGCCACAGCTGGCCTGGCGGATATCCGAAGTTGTAACTGGGGTCATACTGAGATGCAGCGGCTATTGCATCGTGGGCTGTAGCTTGGAGACGAGCTGCCTCGTCCTCCTCTTGTACTCATTTGCCTCCTCCCTGGTTATGACATATCTCCCCTTTGCCTGAAAGTCAAAGAGAGTAGGAGCAGGGAGGACAATATTGACGGTGTGACGCCTGTCAAAGATTAGTCGGTACTGGAGAGGCGGTTCATTCCTCTCAACAAACTAATGGTGAACCATGGCATTAAAATCTAGATAAGAAGGATGCAATTCCATATCATAATCACGAATAGGTATTCCAAGAAAATTAGTTAGACGGGTTGCATAAATTCCGCCAAAGAAATCTCCATTAATTCTATTATTATGCAACCTACGTGCAACAATGGCTCCCAAATTATAATGTTTATCTCCTAACACAGTGCTCCTGAGAACACTGAGATCAGGGACACACATGTGACATGCTTCATCCTTACCATTTATGCACCTACCTATGAAGAGAGCAAAATAATGTATAGCAGGAAAATGAATGCTCCCTATGGTAGCTTGTGTTATATCTCTAGACTCCCCCACAGTTATACTAGCAAGAAAATCTCTAAACTCAGATTTGCGAGGTTCACTAGGACTACCCCATTGTGGAAGTTTGCAAGCAGTATTAAAATCCTCTAAGTCCATAGTATAAGAATTTTCATAAAGATCAAACAGGATAGTTTGAGAATTGCGTGATGATGAAAATTCAAACCTCCTCACAAAGGAATCAGTGAGATAGTGGTACTGACGGCACTTATCTGCCTCGATGCTCACAAGATCAGCGTTACGCACATATGCATTAAATTCTTCCTTGATTCCTGCTCGATCCATAAAGTCCTCTGAAGACCATTCACAAGCCCGCACTTGAGCTTCCCTTGGTGGTTCATCGTCCGCATCGCGTATTGCGGGCCTGGGCCCTTGCTTCCTTGAAGGACCACCATGGAAACATTTTCCTAAACATATTTCTTCCTCTAAAAAATTTCTGAAATTTTTAGTAACTCAAAATAAAAGTGAATCAAACTCAACAAAATTGATAGCAACTACTCCCACAAGTGCCTAGAGACTATATCATGCATTAAAACTACTTGGAACCATATGAATTTGACATGCAAGCTCAAGAACATGGTCACCTAGGCAGCACAAATTTGCAATGAATGAAGCACTAGAACAAAAACTAATTGGACGATTGGAGGAGTCACATACCAAGGAACAATCCCCCAAAGCAGTTTTGTGAGAGGTGCTTTGAGCAAGGAGATCGAAAATGGCAGCAAAATGAGCAAGAACTCGTGCTTGAGCTAGTTGGTGATTTTTTTGGGAGGAAGAAGGAGTGTGTGGGTGCAGGAATAAGTGGAGGGGAGCCACCATGAGCCCACGAGGCAGGGGGGCCCGCCCAGGGGGGTGGGCGCGCCCTGGACCCTCGTGGCCAGGTGCTTGCTCCCCTTGATGTGTTCTCAGTGCCAGATATTCTCAAATATTCTAGAAAAAATTCATATTTCATTTTCGGGGCATTTG
Source organism: Triticum aestivum (assembly GCF_018294505.1). Classification (NCBI taxonomy): domain Eukaryota; kingdom Viridiplantae; phylum Streptophyta; class Magnoliopsida; order Poales; family Poaceae; genus Triticum; species Triticum aestivum. The sequence continues at coordinate 134,801,755 of NC_057805.1, read as the reverse complement.
GAGAACTTTTATTTTCGGGGTATTTTGATTGCATGGATAATTCAGAAAACTGACAGAAAATACTATTTTTACTTTATTCATTCTAAATAACAGAAAGTAAAAGGAGGGTACAGAAGGTTGTGCTTTCTAACTTCATCCATCTCATGCTCATCAAAATGAATCCACTAACAAGGTTGATCAGGTCTTGTCAACAAACTCATTTCGAATAACATGAAACCGGAGAAATTTCGAATAACACTATGTTACCTCGACGGGGATATGCACATCCCCAACAATCATATCTCTTTTTGACAGTAGGAAGAGGAAATTCAAAACCTCCAATAATAATTGATGGAATTTTTGCAATAGAAATTATACTGTGGACTTGAGGTTGTTTCCTCGGAAAGTGTACCGTACGCTCATTTCCATTAACATGAAAAGTGATATTACCTTTGTTGCAATCAATAACAGCCCCTGCAGTATTCAAAATGGGTCTTCCAAGAATAATAGACATACTATCGTCCTCGGGGATATCAAGAATAACAAAGTCCGTTAAAATAGTAACGCTTGCAACCACAACAGGCACATCCTCACAAATACCGACAGGTATAGCAGTTGATTTATCGGCCATTTGCAAAGATATTTTAGTAGGTGTCAACTTATTCAAATCAAGTCTACGATATAAAGAGAGAGGCATAACACTAACACCGGCTCCAAGATCACATAAAGCAGTTCTAACATAGTTTCTTTTAATGGAGCATGGTATAGTGGGTACTCCTGGATCTCCAAGTTTTTTAGGTATTCCACCCTTAAAAGTATAATTGGCAAGCATGGTGGAAATTTCAGCTTCCGGTATCTTTCTCTTATTAGTAACAATTTCTTTCATGTACTTAGCATAAGGATTCATTTTGAGCATATCAGTTAATCGCATACGCAAGAAGATAGGTCTAATCATTTCAGCAAAGTGCTAAAAATCCTCATCATCCTTTTTCTTGGATGGTTTGGGAGGAAAAGGCATGGGTTTCTAAACCCATGGCTCTCTTTCTTTACCGTGCTTCCTAGCAACAAAGTCTCTCTTATCATAACGTTGATTCTTTGATTGTGGGTTATCAAGATCAACCGCGGGTTCAATTTCTACATCATTATCATTGCTAGGTTGAGCATCAACATGTACATCATCATTAACATTTTCACTAGGTTCATGCTCATTACCAGATTGTGTTTCAGCATCAGAGATAGAAATATTATTGGGATTCTCAGGTGTGTCAATAACAGGTTCACTAGAAGCATGCAAAGTCCTATCATTTTTCTTTTTCTTCTTTTTAGAAGGACTAGGTGCATCTAAATTATTTCTCTGAGAATCCTGCTCAATTCTCTTAGGGTGGTTCTCAGGATACAAAGGTTCCTGAGTCACTTTACCGCCTCTAGTTGCAACTCTAACAGCAAAGTCATTATTTTTACTATTCAATTCATTGAGCAGATCATTCTGAGCTTTAAGTACTTGTTCCACTTGAGTGGTAACCATAGAAGCATGTTTACTAATAAGTTTAAGTTCACCTTTAACTCTAGACATATAATCACTCAAGTTTTCAATCATATAAGCATTGCGTTTCAGTTGTCTACCAAAATAAGCATTAAAATCTTCTTGCTTAACCATAAAATTATCAAACTCATCTAAGCATTGGCTAGCAAACTTAGTAGGCGGGATTTCAGCTTTATCATATCTATAGAGAGAATTTACCTTTACTACCTGTGTCGGGTTATGAGGACAATGAATTTCTTCAACAGGCGGTAAATTAAGACCATGTATTTCTTCAACAGGAGGTAAATTCTTAACATCTTCAGCTTTAATACCTTTTTCCTTCATAGATTTCTTTGCCTCTTGCATATCTTCTGGACTGAGAAATAGAACACCCCTTTTCTTCAGAGTTGGCTTATGAGTTGGTTCAGGAAGTGTCCAATTATTTTCATTAGTCAACATTTTATTCAATAGAATTTCAGCTTCATCAGCTGTTCTTTCCCTGAAAACACAACCAGCACAACTATCCAGGTGGTCTCTGGAAGCATCGGTTAGTCCATCATAAAAGATATCAAGTATTTCATTTTTCTTGAGAGGATGATCAGGAAAAGCACTAAGTAATTGGAGAAGCCTCCCCCAAGTTTGTGGGAGACTCTCTTCTTCAATTTGCACAAAATTATATATATCCCTTAAGGCAGCTTGTTTCTTATGAGCAGGGAAATATTTAGCAGAGAAGTAATAAATCATATCCTGGGGACTACGCACACAGCCAGGATCAAGAGAATTAAACCATATCTTAGCATCACCCTTTAATGAGAACGAAAATATCTTAAGGATATAATAGTAGCAAGTTTTCTCATCATTAGTGAACAGGGTGGCTATATCATTTAATTTAGTAAGATGTGCCACAACAGTTTCAGATTCATAGCCATAGAAAGGATCAGACTCAACCAAAGTAATTATATCAGGATCAACAGAGAATTCATAATCCTTATCAGTAACAAAGATAGATGAAGTAGCATAAGCAGGATCATATTTCATTCTAGCATTTACAGATTTTTGTTTCAACTTGGCTAATAATTTCTTAAGATCACTTCTATCATTGCAAGCAAGAAAGTCTCTAGCAGTTTCTTCATCCATAACATAGCCCTCAGGCACAACACGCAATTCATATCTAGGGGGAGAATCTTCATTATCACTTTCATCAATATTATCAGTTTCAATAATTTCATTCTATCTAGCCCTAGCAAGTTGTTCATCAAGAAATACACCAAGTGGCACAGTAGTATGAAGCATAGAAGTAGTTTCATCATAAGTATCATGTATAGCAGAAGTGGCATCATCAATAACATGCGATAGATCAGAATTAATAGCAGAAGCAGGTTTAGGTGTCGCAAGCTTACTCAAAATAGAAGGCGAATCAAGTGCAGAGCTAGATGGCAGTTCCTTACCTCCCCTCGTAGTTGAGGGATAAATTTTGGTTTCCTCGTCTTTCAAGTTCTTCATAGTGACCAGCAGATATAAATCCCAAGTGACTCAAAGAATAGAGCTATGCTCCCCGGCAATGGCGCTAGAAAATAGTCTTGATAACCCACAAGTATAGGGGATCGCAACAGTTTTTGAGGGTAGAGTATTCAACCCAAATTTATTGATTCGACACAAGGGGAGCCAAAGAATATTCTCAAGTATTAGCAGTTGAGTTTTCAAATCAACCACACCTGGATAACTTAGTATCTGCAGCAAAGTATTTAGTAGCAAAGTAATATGGAAGTAACGGTAACGGTGGCAAAAGTAACAGTGATAGTTTTGTAGTGATTGTAATAGTAGCAACGGAAAAGTAAATAAGCGAAGAACAATATGTGAAAAGCTCGTAGGCATTGGATCGGTGATGGAGAATTATGCCGAATGCGGTTCATCATGTAACAGTCATAACATAGGGTGACACAGAACTAGCTCCAATTAATCAATGTAATGTAGGCATGTATTCCGAATATAGTCATACGTGCTTATAGAAAAGAACTTGCATGACATCTTTTGTCCTACCCTCCTGTGGCCGCGGGGTCCTAATGGAAACTAAGGGATATTAAGGCCTCCTTTTAATAGAGTACCAGACCAAAGCATTAACACTTAGTGAATACATGAACTCCTCAAACTACGGTCATCACCGGGAGTGGTCCTGATTATTGTCACTTCGGGGTTACCAGATCATAACACATAGTAGGTGACTATAGAATTGCAAGATAGGATCAAGAACTCACATATATTGATGAAAACATAGTAGGTTCAGATCTAAAATCATGGCACTCGGGCCCTAGTGACAAGCATTAAGCATAGCAAAGTCATAGCAACATCAATCTCAGAACATAGTGCATACTAGGGATCAAACCCTAACAAAACAAACTCAATTACATGGTAAATCTCATCCAACCCATCACCGTCCAGCAAGCCTACGATGGAACTACTCACGCATGGCGGTGAGCATCATGAAATTGGTAATGGAGGAAGGTTGATGATGACGACGGCGATGGATTCCCCTCTCCAGAGCCCCGAACGGACTCCAGATCAGCCCTCCCGAGAGAGATTAGGGATTGGCGGCGGCCCTCTTCTTGGAAGTGACCTCCTCATCAACCACAAAATCTTCATCTTCATCTTCAGATTCTGAGTTCCTCTTCCTTCTCTGCCTAGTTGTAGTGTTGTAGGGTGAAACCCTAGAGGGGATCTTTTCACACTTGGAGGGGGAGACAGAGCAAGAACACACAAAATCACAAGGAGGAAATCACTCTAACAAACCCAAATGACACATCCACTAGAGTAGCATACAATAGGTCCACAAGCATACATGAAGAATTGAAGGAAAATAGCACTAGGGTAAAAGTTCTTCCCACTAGGTGAGGTCTTGATATCCAAGAGGATCTTCTCCAAGAGGAGGGCTTGATCTCCAAGAGGAGCTTCTCCAAGAGGAGGTCTAGATCTCCTAGAGGAGGAAGATGAGCAAAACTCTATCTTTGTGTTTCTAATACTTTGCTATCCTCTCAAACAAGCTAGTAGATGGATACTTATAGTCTAGGGACGAGATAAGAAGGGGGAGAGGGATACAAGGGTCAAGGTCCCATTTGCACGCAGGCATTCTCGGAGGGGTCCGCGCACCCGGGGTAAAGTGGCCCGGGCACCCGGACCAGACAGGGCACCGGCTGAAGGAGGACCGGGCACCCGGGGGTCCTAGGCTCGGCACCCGGGGCGGCCGCTGGTGGCTTGGGAGGCCGAGCCCGTGCACCCGGTGTTGGAAATATGCCCTAGAGGCAACAATAAATTGGTTATTATTATATTTCCTTATTCATGATAATCGTTTATTATCCATGCTAGAATTGTATTGATAGGAAACTCAGATACATGTGTGGATACATAGACAACACCATGTCCCTAGTAAGCCTCTAGTTGACTAGCTCGTTGATCAATAGATGGTTACGGTTTCCTGACCATGGACATTGGATGTCGTTGATAACGGGATCACATCATTAGGAGAATGATGTGATGGACAAGACCCAATCCTAAGCATAGCATAAAAGATCGTGTAGTTTCGTTTGCTAGAGCTTTTCCAATGTCAAGTATCTTTTCCTTAGACCATGAGATCGTGCAACTCCCGGATACCGTAGGAGTGCTTTGGGTGTGCCAAACGTCACAACGTAACTGGGTGACTATAATGGTGCACTACGGGTATCTCCGAAAGTGTCTGTTGGGTTGGCACGGATCGAGACTGGGATTTGTCACTCCGTGTGACGGAGAGGTATCTCTGGGCCCACTCGGTAATGCATCATCATAATGAGCTCAATGTTACTAAGGCGTTAGTCACGGGATCATGCATTGCGGTACGAGTAAAGAGATTTGCCGGTAACGAGATTGAACAAGGTATTGGGATACCGACGATCGAATCTCGGGCAAGTAACATACCGTTTGACAAAGGGAATTGCATATGGGATTGATTGAATCCTCGACACCGTGGTTCATCCGATGAGATCATCGTGGAACATGTGGGAGCCAACATGGGTATCCAGATCCCGCTGTTGGTTATTGACCGGAGAGGCGTCTCGGTCATGTCTGCATGTCGAACCCGTAGGGTCTACACACTTAAGGTTCGGTGACGCTAGGGTTGTAGAGATATATGTATGCGGAAACCCGAAAGTTGTTCGGAGTCCCGGATGAGATCCCGGACTTACGAGAGGTTCCGGAATGGTCCGGAGGTGAAGAATTATATATAGGAAGTCAAGTTTCGGCCACCGGGAAAGTTTCGGGGGTTACCGGTATTGTACCGGGACCACCGGAAGGGTCCCGGGGGTCCACCGGGTGGGGCCACCTATCCCGGAGGGCCCCATGGGCTGAAAGTGGAAGGGAACCAGCCCCTTGTGGGCTAGGCGCCCCCCCATGGGCCTCCCCCCATGCGCCTAGGGTTGGGAACCCTAGGGTGGGGGGACTTCCCCCTTGCCTTGGGGGGCAAGGCACCCCTTTCCACCCCTTGGCCGCCGCCCCCCCAACCCTAGATGGGTTTTGGCCGGCCCCCCCTCCCAAGGGGGCCTATATAAAGGGGGGGGGGAGGGAGGGCAGCAAGCTACAGCCTTGGGCGCCTCCCTCCTCCCCTGCAACACCTCTCTCTCTCTCTCGCAGAAGCTTGGCGAAGCCCTGCCGGAGACCCGCTACATCCACCACCACGCCGTCGTGTTGCTGGATCTCCATCAACCTCCCCTTCCCCCTTGCTGGATCAAGAAGGAGGAGACGTCGCTGCACTGTACGTGTGTTGAACGCGGAGGTGCCGTCCGTTCGGCACTCGGTCATCGGTGATTTGGATCACGGCGAGTACGACTCCGTCATCCACGTTCATTGGAACGCTTCCGCTCGCGATCTACAAGGGTATGTAGATGCACTCCTTTCCCCTCGTTGCTAGTAGACTCCGTAGATGCTTCTTGGTGAGCGTAAGAAAATTTTAAATTATGCTACGATTCCCAATACCCGGGGGTCCAAGGCCTGGGCACCGGGGCAGGACAAGCGGCTGGCGCGGGGCAGACCAGGCACCCGGGGTTGAGGGCTCGGGCACCTAGGGGCGATCTGGGCGCATCCCAATTGGGGGCCGGGCTCCCGGGGCCAGGGTGCCACTACTAGGAAAAGGGCTATAGATGGAATGGCCACTAATGGCACACCAGACACGTGGTGCGCCATTGCTATATAGCAGTGGCGCACCATGTGCTGGTGCGCCATTAGTGTGAAAGACACTAATGGCGCACCAGCCACACGGTGCGCCATTAGTAACAATTTTTTTCCAAACATACTAATGGCGCACCAGGGCACAGTGCGCCATTACTAGTTCTAACTAGTAATGGCGCACCAGCCAGATAGTGCGCCACTACTAATTTTTTTATTTTTTATTCTTTTGCAAAACTACTAATGGCGCACCAGGGAACAGTGCGCCATTACTAGTTTAAACTAGTAATGGCGCACTGTTCCCTGGTGCGCCATTAGTGTTTTTTTTGCAAAACTACTAATGGCGCACCACCAGCAGGTGCGCCATTAGTAACCAGGGTTACTAATGGCGCATTAGGTGGTGGTGCGCCATTAGTAACCTGGGACGAGCTAGATATTTTGGACAGCCACACCTACCCACTCACTTTCCCCACTTCATTCTCTCCACCTCCTACTCCAAGCTTGTCTCGGCTGCCTCCTCCTCCTCACCTCATTTGCACCATAAATTCATCCAAATTAAGTGGTTAAATTACCTTTTTTGATAGGTAAGTAAGGGGGAAGCTATCTTTATGTTGTTCTCCCTCTCGAACAACGTGCACATGCACTTTTTATGGCCTAGCTAGATCTATGTATGTTTGTGGTGTTGCATATGTTTGTGGTGTTGCATATATGTTTGTGTTTGCAGGTACCGGTATTTGAAATGCGATAGTTGCCAATATTTTGCCGGAATGTTGATTCATTTCCGTTTCGGCGAGAATTTTGGCACTATGCATTCTTTTTGGTCCTATTTTTAGGGAAAGTCATGCCAAATTTTTTCTTGGTTCTAAAATATCGTTTTGCTCTACCCCGCAGGCGACCATGGTCCGCACGATGACCGAAGGCATCGTGAATAGGTTTTTGAGCTCCGCGAAGGCCGAGATGCTTGAAAAGAACGAGACGGAGATAAGATGTCCGTGTCGAAGATGCAAGCTGAAGAGCCTTATTGCGGACCCGGATTCCGGGCAGGTGCGGGACCACCTGCTCTTGCGTGGTTTCATGGATGGCTATCGGTGGCAAGGTGATGAAGATGACTATGAAGTCGTCCATGGGGGTCGGGCAAGAAATGAGGATGGGCAGCAAGACAACCACCGCGGCTCGGGCGGGCGAGAAGACGAAGAATCTCCAGGACATGATCACGACGGTGATGCTGTACACAGTCATCATGTAGAAGATGCCGGACATGATGATGAGGAAGATGCGGGAGCAGACGAAGGGCATGATCATGAAGATGAAGATGCCGGCGGAGCAGACGACGATGGACCATCGATGGGCTGGGTGCAGGACCCTCATATTCAAGAGCTGCTTCTCAAGCAGACGGATAACGCAAGAGCTGCCGCCCGAGAGAAAGCCAAGCTGGATCAACTGGAGATAGACGCGGTTACTCCATTGTATGAAGGATGCAGGCCCGAGGATACCCGCCTGAAAGTAACGCTCATGGCTCTGGAGATGAAGGTAAAACACAAAATGACCGACGCCTGCTTCGACGAGAACATGTCATTCTGGCACGAACGTCTTCCCAAGGGGAACAAGTGCCCGACCAGTTTCGAGGAGGCGAAGAAAATCGTGTGTCCTCTGGATTTACCGCACGTGAAATACCATGTGTGCATGAACAATTGCATCATTTATCGGGACGAGCACGCGGAGTCTACCATATGTCCGGTGTGCGGCGTCACTCGATACAAGAAGAGGAAGAAAGCTCCTCGAAAAGTGGTGTGGTACTTTCCGATCACTCCTCGTCTGCAGCGGTATTTCGCGGACCCTAAGGTAGCAAAGCTCCTGCGTTGGCACGCGGATAGGGAGGAGAAGAAGCGAGAAGATGACGCAAATGATCCGGAGATAAATAAAAAAGACAAGATGCTGAGTCACCCTAAGGATGGGAGCCAGTGGCAAGCGTTGAACTTCGAACACCCAGAATTTGGGAACGATCCAAGGAACATCGTGCTGGGCGCGAGCACCGATGGAGTCAATCCGTTTGGCAGCCAGAGAAGCACACATAGCACCTGGCCTGTGTTTGTGTGGATGTACAACCTTCCCCCCTGGTTGTGCATGAAGAGGAAGTACATTCACATGAGTATGCTAATTGAAGGGCCGAAACAACCAGGGAACGACATCAATCTGTATCTGGGGCTGCTGAAAGAGGAGCTAGACACGCTGTGGAAAACGCCAGCCAATACGTGGGACGCCGCAGAGAAAGAATATTTCCCTATGAGAGCCGCACTGCTCACGACGGTGCACGACTATCTCGGTTACGGATATCTCGCGGGGCAGGTGGTCCACGGATTTTCTGGATGCGTCAGGTGCATGGATGACACAACGTATCGCCAGCTAGATAGAGATCCCGGGTCTTCGAAAACCGTGTTCATGGGACATCGAAGGTGGCTTCGCGACGATGACCCGTGGAGGAAACGCAAGGATCTGTTCGATGGTGAAACCGAACCCCGAAGACGCCCGCGTACGAGGAGCGGCGAGGAAATAGACGAGCTGTTGAAAAATTGGAAAGATTGCCCACTGCCGGGAAAGAAGCAAAAGGCGCCAGAGCCGGGAAAGAAGCGAAAGCTTAAGGCGCCAGAGCCGCTGCTGAAGGTATGGAAAACGAGGTCTGTTTTCTGGGACTTGCCGTACTGGAAGATCCACCGTGTGCCTCACAGCCTTGATGTCATGCATATCACGAAGAACGTGTGCGAGAGTCTGCTTGGTACCCTGCTCAACATGCCAGAGAGGACCAAAGATGGGCCGAAAGCAAGGGCAGACTTGAAATCAATGGGCATCAGGGAGGAGCTTCACGCTAATGATGATGATGATGATGAGGCGAAGCAGGACACGGAAAGTCGTCGCAAAGGCAAAAAGGCGAAGAAGACCGGAAATGACTTCCCTCCCGCGTGCTTCACTCTAAGTCAGGAGGAGATCGATCAGTTTTTCACCTGCCTCGTAGGAGTAAAACTTCCTTACGGTTACGCGGGGAAGATAAGCAGATACCTAGACTCAGCGAAGCAGAAGTTCAGCGGGATGAAGTCTCACGACTGTCACGTGCTGATGACGCAGATACTTCCAGTTGCAATCCGTGGGATCATGGACGCGCACGTCCGTGAAACGCTATTTGGCCTATGCAACTTTTTCGACGTCATCTCTCGGAAGTCGGTTGGCGTGAGGCAACTCAGAAGGCTACAGGAAGAGATCGTGGTGATACTATGCGAGCTTGAGATGTACTTCCCGCCCGCATTCTTCGACGTTATGGTGCATCTGCTGGTCCATATCGTGGAGGATATCATCCAACTCGGGCCGACGTTCCTGCACAGCATGATGCCGTTCGAAAGGATGAATGGTGTCATCAAAGGATACGTTCGCAACATGTCACGTCCAGAGGGAAGCATAGCCAGGGGCTTTCTGACCGAAGAGTGCATCTCCTACTGCACGAATTATCTAGGCATCGAGAACCCCGTTGGTCTGCCCGTCAACAGGCACCTCGGCAGGCTCGCTGGATGGGGTCACCGTGAGGGTCGCCGCGAAATGCATGTCGACTTCGATGGTCGACTCGCCGACTTTGAAAGAGCAAACCTAGTCGCGCTACAACACATAGACGTGGTCGATCCTTGGGTGGTAGAGCACAAAACGTTTATTGAGAAGACGTACAATGACCGAGGCCAACAGAGGACGGACGGAGATATAATCAAAGAGCACAACTCATGTTTCACGCGTTGGTTCAAGCAGAAGCTTCTGTCGTACCCTTTACATGAGGATTCTTCCGCGGAAGAACAACTCATATTCGCCTTGTCACAGGGCGCCGAGCACAACCTGATGACGTATGAGGCGTACGATATCAACGGCTACACATTCTACACCGAGGACAAGGACATGAAGAGCGATGGTTATCAGAACTCCGGGGTAACGATGGAATCCTACACCGGTAACGACAAGGACAGATACTACGGAAGGATCGAGGAGATCTGGGAGCTGAGCTACGCTGGAGAGAAGGTCCCGATGTTCCGTGTCAGATGGGCCAAGAGCGTCATAAAAGAAGACCGGTATTTCACCACCATGGTTATACCCGAAGCCAAATCCAAGACCGCAGGCGCGAACGTCACCGCGAAAAATGAGCCATGGGTACTGGCTTCCCAAGTGGACCAATGCTTCTTCATTACCGACCCGCCAAAGCCCAGTCGTGTTGTCGTGAGGAGAGGCAAAAGGAAGATCATCGGAATGGATGGAGTCGCCAATGAGCAAGACTTCGACAAGTACGGCGACCCGAAGATGGAACATGACGACGACGATGAAGTATCAGCATACACCACAAGAAGAAGCAGGACCACCCTACCTAAAGGACGTCCGTTCAAGAGAAGAACTCCATTTACGAAAAATAAGGGCAAGAAGATTGTGAACAGATAGCTAGCTAAGATCGATTGTATTTAAATTGTAGCCTTCATTTCTCGATTATATTTCATAAATATTTTCAAATAACAAATTTGATGATATTTTTTCATATTCATAAATATTTTCAAATAACAAATTTGATGATATTTTTAAAAAATTATTACTGTTTTTATAAAAAATATTACTGTTATGATTTAAACAAGTTTGAACATATTTAAACACAAATAAATATCAAACAGCATTTTAAATGCATAAAAACAAAAATTGGGGAGCCTGGGAATCAAACCCAGGACCTCCTAGTGTGTGTGCTGCGTGCTGACCAGTCGGGCTAGTGGGCGTGTTCTGATGGAGACAGGGTTAGGTGGAATATAACCTGACCAGTCGGGCTAGTAATTTCTAATGGCGCACCAGGGTGAGGTGCGCCATTGCTATCGTCGTACTTATGGCGCACTTGGGGAGGTGCGCCATTGCTAACCCTCCCCCACTCCACCTATTCCCCTCGCACTGTGGCCTCCCTCCCTCCCTCGCCAGATCCCCCACTCGACCCCAACCGTACGCCGCCGCCCCCTTGCTCCGCCCCCTCCGTCCGCCGCGCCTGCACGCCGTCGGCGACGCCGCCGCCGCTGTGGTCTTGCGCTGCCCCGACGCCGCCGCCCCGACCCCCGCGGGACTCCACCCCCGCCGCCCCCGCGCTCCTCTCCTCTCCTCCTCCCTCCGACGAGCGAGGGCCTCCTCCGGCCCCTGCAGCAGCCGGCGAGCGCAGCCCCGACGCGCCCACACCCCGCCTGCCCCTGCCGTCCTCCGCCACCGGTCACCTCCGCAGCAGCCGGCGAGCCAAGGACGGTGCCGTGACCCTCGCCGCCACCTCCCGCCGTCTCTTCCTGCGCGTGGCCAGCGGCTGCTCTCCTTCGACCGCGGCCTGGGGTGAGCCTCTCTTCCTTGCCTCTATGCTTCTTGTCCATGTCACTGTTCCCTGTTCCTCTCTTGTTCATGCTGCTAGTTACACGGATCAATGGATGTTAGATAGATGTATGTATGTTGATGTTAGTTAGGTATATGATGCTTGATGGATGGATGGATGAGTTGTGCTAGTTGCTTGCTAGATGGATGGATAGTAGTTTGGTTCTGTTTTTGCTGTTGTTTGGTTCTGAAGATGAGTAGCAAGTATAGTAGGAAGATGATGCATAGTAGTTTTATGTTGTTGTAGTAGTTGTAGTTGTAGATACAGTAGCAGTATCATGTGCTACTGTTGTAGATACAGTAGTTGTAGGAACATTAGATACAGTAACAAGTGTCATGTTGTTGTATTAGATACAGTAGTAGTATCATGTGGCATTCCCTTAGTTGTAACAAGCCCTGCTGTTGGATGCCAGAAAATCATATTTTTTGGCTTTGCTGTATTCAAGTTGTGATGCTAGAAATCTTTTGCTGGGAATCACCAATATGTAGTAACTTTATGTCTTGGCCTTTTCCGTTTGCCATTGGACATTGTAACAAGTAGAGCTCATTATGCCCGAACAGAGTAAACATCATTGTGTCCAACACATAGTATAACAACCCCCTTAGTTTTACATCTACTCTACATTAGCATTCAGTTGCTGAAGTTATTGGACAGTCTAACTTGTAAGTTATTTAAAACTCTCAAACAAGCCCTGCTGTTGGATGCCAACAAAATATTTCTTTGACTTTGCTGTATTCAGGCTGCGATGCTAGAAATCATTCAGCATCTAATTTTACTTGTATTAATGTTGAACTTGATAGGGTTTCTGCTTTGTGATTTAAACATATTTTGCAAAAGGCATTTATCCGCTACAGTATGCTTTTTGTTAGGCATATTTTGATGTGAGATATTGGTTCTTTTTAGCGTGTCATAAGTTAGCACCCCACCCTTGGGTCATCCCTGGATCTCCCAGTGCTGCCGTGTAATTTGGTCGAAAATTTGTTCGCTGTTACTTACTTTGTGTAATTCGTCTGTAGGGGATTCTTGCAGAACTTGAGTACAGTCTTGTGGGGTTCATCACCAGCTGTTACAGAGTCATTCAGTGATAGAGACCAGAACAGGTGGGGCAAAATCTGTACTTGTTATGTTGGAAGTTGATTATACCAGAGAAGTATTCAATTATACAGAGTTTACTTGCTAATGAATAGTGATCTTGTTCATTTTGTGTATCTAGTGAGCATAGCAAAGTTCCTCTCTGTACCTCATAAGGGAGCAGTATGCATCTAGTTTAGGCTTGTATACTTGTATAGTTTCAGATGTCTCCTGTTCTGGGTCATGGACTTTGTGCCATGGCCACATTGGTTTTCTGTTTGGCCTCAATTTGGCCTGGCAAATGATGGTCTACTAGCTGGCAAGATGTTTTTTGAGAAACACAGTACCAGCATGTCGATAATGATTTTGGCAGCAGCGTGAGGCAGCAGTGTGCGGCGCAATTCCTTCATTGGATAATGATTTTGCAGGTACCCCGAGAGGCCCTTGAGTTTGCCGGAATGTCGATTAACTTCCATTCCGGCAAATTCGGGTACTCCATATGTCCTATTTTCAGCAAAGGTCATGCTGAAATTTTCCGTGAATTTTAGCATGACTTTGCTAAAAATAGGACATATGGGGTACTTGCGACTAATGCATGGGCCGGGGTATCTTAGTACTTAATTAAGTAGGATCAACTGCCTCTTGTGTTATACATATAGAAGTGTGATATGTTTACTGTCTCTTGGTGTTTGTCCTTAATTAAGTAGGGTATATTATTAGAAGATACCCATATATATCAGTCAACCTAGGGTGCCTCGGCATCGATAAACCCTAAATGATGAAAACTTAACTTAGCATTTAGGGTGCCTCGGCGTCGACAAACCCTAAATGATAAAACCTTGGCTTTTAGGGTGCCTCGGTGTCGATGAGAACCTAAATGATGTACGCTTAGGCTTTTAGGGTGCCTCGGCGTCGACAAACCCTAAATGATAAAAGCTTAGCTTTTAGGATGCCTCGGTGTCGACAAACCCTAAATGATGAGACCATGATCTTGTTCCTTGACAATAACCAACTTTTTGACCAAACTTTTTTCCTATTTAGAGCGAAACATGGCCCACAACGATGAGGCCGGCGGTTCGGGCGGCAAGCAATTCTGGGAGCTGTCCCAGGAGATGGAGGAAGAACCTCACCGCTATGAGGACGCCGCCGCGGAAGACACCGATCCTGACTACACAACCCCTAGTGGCGTCGGGGATGACACCACTGATGGTGCCGCCGAGGATGCCACCACTGATGATGGCGGCGCACGCACAGATGGCAGCCAACCGAAGAGGCAACGGAAGGACCGGCGCCCGAACGTGCTCGGCACCGTCAAGGAGGAATTTACTGAAGTGAACTCCGACGGGCATCCAACGGCGCCCAAACATGTAGTCAAGGGGTACTCGGTTCAGCTCGGGTGCATTCTCCGGAGCACCGTCTCGATCAACACCGAGAACCTAAGGCATAAGGACCGAGGGAATTTGCGCAGCCTCCTCTTCACGAAGCTGCACGAACGATACAAGTTCCCCGCTGAGTTTGCAAACACACGCCTCTCAGGGAATAAAGTGAACAGTGCCGCCCTCACGAGGATGAGCACGGCCCTGTCTACATGGAGAAGCACGGTGAAGGCAATGATTGAAAAAGGTGATAGTTATGAGAAGATCAAGGCGAAATATCCTTTGATGAGCGAAGATGACTACAAGGAGTTCAAGATCAAGTGCGAGAGCAGCGCAACCTCCGAATCAAGTCAGTGGGGGAAAGAAATGCGGGAGTTGAACTTAGGGGTCCACCAACTCGGTCCCGGCGGTTACAGAGTGGCGGAGCCTATATGGGACAAGGAGGACGCGGAGCGTGCCGAGCAAGGCCTACCGCCCCGCTTCGAGAAATTACGTGACAAGCAGACCAGGAACTTTGTCAGGGCCCGGTACAAGGAGGACCCGGTAACAAAGGAGCTTACCACGGATCCGAAGACCAGGGCGCTTGAGCTTGTTCTGGTAAGGAATACACCCCCGCGTAATTAGCTCCATATGGTTGCATTCTAATTAATGAAGCCAAATTTCTAAATGGTTCACATTCCTTCCGCAGGAGGCTGAAAGCAGTAGCGCGGGGTCGTCTCAGAGCTCCCCTTTTGACACCCCTTTAAATAGGGCGTTGAACGTAATGAAAAACAAGGATAAGCTCAGTAAGCCGTCGTCAGCTGGTCGTGTGGCCGGCAAAGGCTTGTCCACAAAATGGTCGTCATACTATACCGCTGGTGGGCGAAAGGAGAAAAAGACCAGCTCGGAAAGCCAGTCGCGCGAGGTTCAAGAACTCAAGGAACAAGTGGCGCGGATTCCGGAGATTGTCCAAGAGCAAGTGCAACAACAACTGGGAACGACGCTCACCGCCATTGTGCCTACCTTGATTCAGGGGCTGACGACGTGGATTGCGGGCGGCCAACAGGGGCCTCCCCCGGTTCCCAGCTTCACGGCCAGCAACTCGCACAACGCGCAGGCGGCGCCATTGGTGTCTCCGGCGGAGGCGGTATTCGTGTCTCCGGCGCCGGCACGGGCATTGGACCTTAATGCACCCGGGTGTACGCCGGCCGGCACCTCGCCAGCAAGCGGCCCCTCCGTCAGTTGCACGCGCACGCCCGCCGTTGGCGGTGCCTCGACATTAGCCGAGCTCGACGGCATCACGGTAACTAAGCCTCTCGGCCGATGACTTCATCTCCTTGCCTTTGACTGGGCATCCCTGACGCCCTACATGTTTTCGCAGGGCGCCACCGATGTTCCTTGCACTCTCCTGCACTTCGTGGGCGGCGAGTTGGTCGATGTCGCCAAGGGCAGAATCGTTCAACCGGGCAACCGCGTGTTCCACGGTAATCCGATGCCACCCACCTTGTATAGGGTTGAACTGGTTCGGGTGCTGCCAGGCTGCGACGAGTTGTTACCTCCGATTCGACCCGCTGGGGCCGACGAAGATGATGTGATGACCCTCAGCGCCTGTGTAAGCTGGCCCCTGCTTTGGCCGAAGAGCCAGATTCGTTTGGGGGCGGGGGACACCACCCCACAGACAAGACCGCCAGTCGTGCCAGCGCCAAGCCATGGCAAGAACGCCGCAACGCTACCGGACATGCCGGACATCCCTATGGCACAGGATCCGGACATGCATATGGCACAGGATCCGGACGACGACGACAACGACGGCGGTACATTTTCCAACGTCGATAAGTACTTTGCCGAACATGGGTACGGTGACGAGTTCTGCGGGCCTCCTTCTCAAGAACCCAACCCTGAAAAAGACGACCGCGATCTAGCTGGTACGGCGGAGAAACCCAATTGCAACAGGCGTCGTCTGGCGTTCAGTTCTCAGGAGACGCCTCCAGCTGCCGCCTTCACCGAGCCTCAGATAGCTGAGGTGCCAAATATTATCAGCCCCAACACGCTCAAGAAGGCGGTCTGTGAGCAGAACTCGATCCCATTACAGCAGATCAGGAAGAAGGGACGGAAACGAAAGACTAACAAGGGCGCCAGTGCGAGCCAGCCGGCACCGAGTACGATCCGTGCTCAGGACGGGCCACCTTCACCTAAGGATATCTCGAGGAGGGTGCATGTGGCGGGTAGGCCGATGCTACCGACAAATATGCTCAATGCTGCAACCGGTGCTATGCGGAGTCTCCATGACAGTGTTCTTTCTTTGGAGAAGCGGCGTCTCAGAGAGAATGATGTGGCATACCCGGTTTTCGTGGCCAAGGTGCCAGAGGGCAAGGGCTTTGTGGATAGCGCCGTCGGGGGTACGATCGTCCTGCGGTTTGATGACATCTTTGCTATGCTTAACCTTCATCCGCTGCACTACACCTTCGTTCGGCTGTTCTCGCTGAGTATGGAGATGCGGATCATTAGAGACAAGACCCCGGACATTGTGATAGTCGACCCCTTCTACATGCGTGCCAAGATCTTGGGCAGCGCTGGGGACCGGCAAGTCGCGAGTTCACACCTCGAAGGCGTCATTCTGGCAAACCCAGATAAGGATAACTTCCTCGTGCCTTACTTTCCCGAGTAAGTCATCTCCTAACCGCCCCGTAACATATGATTTCTTAGATTTCGATCGTTCTTTTTTTTCTAACATTCTGTGTTCTGTGCAGTGACACACATTGCACACTCATCCTCTTAAGCCCGAAATATTCCATGGCCACGTATTTCGACCCTGACCGTGACTCCAAGATAGACTACACAAATATCAAGAAAGTTCTTGATGATGCTCTCCCCGGCTACGCCGCATCTGGAGGCACCTTTAAGAGGCCATCTCGTAGGTACGGCAGGCACGTGTTCACCCACAATACGACGTTCCCCTGCGTCAAGCAGCCGCCTGGCGGTCAGAAGGATGCCTACTACGCCCTCCATCACATGCGGGCGATCGTACGGGACCATAATCACCTTCTGCTACCAAATAATCTCAAAGATTGGGCCGCAAGCTTGGCGGCAATCCAGGACGCGGACATCCGACAAGAATTCTTTCGCATCCAGTCGGAGTTTGCAGAAATCATCCATCAAGATGTCCTTCGTACCTCGGGGCAGTTCTACCTCAAATTTCAACCGTCCAACAGCGAGATAGACACAACGCTACAAATGCAGGCTGACAACGCCCGCGACTTCATGACCATCACGACAGACGGCGGCTTAATCCACGCTCCGGTCCCATGAGTCGAGTCGAAAGTAGTGATGCTATGTGTAGTTCTGAAACATTGATTAGCTCATGTTGTAATTAAACTTTAATGAACTTGTATGTCTCTTTGGTTTGGACAGTCATTCAACTTAGATGTAATCGATGCTATTTATTAGTAGGACCATGAATCGTGCTATTAATGTCTTGCTTTTCTCTTCCGATCCTTTTGTTGCATACTTATATATTGCTTATGTATTGTCTGTTGTTTGGCTAGTGCATAGAGATGCCGTCGTATGTCGTGTACAAGGGTAAGGTTCCCGGAGTCTACGACGACTGGGAGGAGTGTCGGAGACAGGTTCACCGTTTCAGCGGTAACAGTTACAAAGGGTACACCACTAGGGCGGAGGCGGAATCTAGATACGCGCGCTATCTAGCGGGAGAGAGGAGGGAGCGTTGGAGGAACCGGATGAAGACCAGTTTCATCGCGATGATGCTCATCGTGATGACCGCAGCTCTCTTCTATGTGATGGTAGTTTAGATGATCGATATCGACTTGTAATGTGAAGACAAACTCGCTACTCGCGGTCTCGATACTTGTAATGTTCTATCTTTGTTCGGTCTTTTGAATTCGGAGACTAATATGATGAACTGTATTCGGAGACTAATCTTCTATTGTATTCGATGAATCTGCTGTTGCTGTGTGGTGCTGCTTATATTCTGTCCAATAATATATTTTGTAATCTATGCAAAAATCAGAAAAGAAAAAATAATAATCCCTAATATACGTACTAATGGCGCATCACACTAACGTGCGCCATTAGTATGCCAAAGGATACTAATGGCGCATCACACCACAGTGCGCCATTAGTATGCCAGAGGATACTAATGGCGCATCACCCAGCAGTGCGCCATTAGTATGCCAAAGGATACTAATGGCGCATCACCCCGCAGTGCGCCATTAGTATGGCAAAGCACATGGGTATATATGGCCCCCTGGGAGGCATACTAATGGCGCACCGTGGCCTATACTAATGGCGCACTGCCTGGTGCGCCATTAGTATACCAGATACTAATGGTGCACCAGCGGTGCGCCATTAGTAAAAAATACTAGTGGCGTGGTGCCTCCGTCAAGATTGTGGAGTTGAACCAAGGAGTTTGTAAGGGCAAGGAGATCGCCTACTTCGTGAAGATCTACCCTAGTGAGGCAAGTCCTTCGTGGGAGACGGCCATGGTGGGATAGACAAGGTTGCTTCTTCATGGACCCTTCGTGGGTGGAGCCCTCCGTGGACTTGCGCAACCGTTACCCTTCGTGGGTTGAAGTCTCCATCAATGTGGATGTACGATAGCACCACCTATCGGAACCACGGATAAAAAATCTCCGTGTCAACATTGCGTTTGCTCCCTCAAACTCATCCCTTTACCTTCATATGAAATTGTTTTACATTCCGATGCTATACTCTTAGAATTGCATGTGTAGGTTGATTGCTTGACTTGTGCTAAGTTGCTAAAATATGCCAAGAACTAAAATTGGGAAAAGGCCAGATTTTTATTTGGTCAAGTAGTCTAATCACCCCCCTCTAGACATACTTTCGATCCTACAAGTTGTATCAGAGCTTTGGTCTCCATTTTCTTTGATTTCCATAGCTTTTGGTGGTCATAGCCTTGGTTTCACAACCTAGGAGGGTATGGCATCTAGCGAGGGAAATTACCACCGTAGAGGTCCTTACTTTGATGGTACAAATTTTGCTAGTTGGAAGCATAAGATGAAAATGCATATTCTTGGACATAACCCCGCCGTTGGGGCTATTGTGTGTATTGGCTTGCAAGGTGAATTCTTTGATGGGAGAGAACCAAACCATGAAGCTACCGCAGAAGAGTTGAAGATGCTACAATACAATGCTCAAGCTTGTGATATTCTCTTCAATGGATTGTGCCCTGAAGAATTCAACAAAATCAGCCGTCTTGAGAACGCAAAGGAAATTTGGGACACTTTGATTGATATGCACAAAGGTACCGACTCCGTCAAGGAATCCAAATTGGATGTGCTTCAGAGTCAACTTGACAAGTTCAAAATGAAGGATGGTGAAGGTATCGCTGAAATGTACTCTAGGCTTGCTCTCATCACAAATGAGATTGCCGTCTTAGGAAGTTAAGAGATGACCGACAAATTCATCATCAAGAAGATCCTAAGAGCCTTGGATGGAAAATATGATACCGTGTGCACATTGATCCAAATGATGCCCAATTACAAAGATCTCAAGCCAACGGAAGTCATTGGAAGAATTGTTGCTCATGAGATGTCACTCAAGGATAAGGAAGAGCTTCACAACAAGTCAAGTGGTGCTTACAAAGCCTCGTGTGATGCTCCCACATCATCAAGTGAGAAACAAACCTTCAATGAAGAATTGAGCCTAATGGTGAAGAACTTCAACAAGTTCTACAAGAGTAGAAGCAAAGAAAGAAGTTCCAAGTCAAGGTCCTACAATGACAAAAGATCTTCTAGTCGTGAGCGTAATTGCTACAATTGTGGAAGACCCGGACACTACTCCAATGAGTGTACGCCCCCTACAAAAGAAGAGAAGATTCTCCCAAAAGAAGAAGTAGAAGAGAAGAATCACCACCAAGAGAAAGGAGGAGTAGAGATGATCGTTATGAACGAAAACCCTCTCGGAGAAGCAAGGACTCGGAAAGGAAGGAAAAGTCATCAAGGAGCTACACAAAAAGAAGACATCAAGCTCATGTTGGTGAATGGGTATCCGGCTCCGACTCCGACAATCACTCCGAAAGAAGTTATCACTCCGACTCCGAATATACTCAAGATGAAGGTGTTGCCGGTCTAGCACTTGTGTCAACCAACTCCTACGACATATTTGACTCACCAAATGAAGAAATTGGGAGATGCTTCATGGCCAAAGGTCCAAAGGTAACACATCCCGAGTATGTTGATTTCAATAGTGATGAAGATGATTTGCTAGGTGATGATGATTTACTTGTTGACACCTCTAGTGATGAAAACTATGATGAAACGTCAATTAATCATGCTAATCAAGATAAAACGAATGACGATGATAAGAAGGAGATTGAGCGTCTAACTAAAGAACTAAACACTCTTAAGTTAGCTCATGAAACTACCTTGGAAGATCATCGAGAACTTTTAAAGGCTCATGATAAGTTACGCTTTGAAAAGCTCAACCTTGAGCAAGAGCATGAGTTTTTAAAGGCAATCAATGATGATCTTCGCAAGAAAAGTTCTTCTTACATTGCCAAGCGTATACTCCTGTCTACTTACATGCTACAAGTTAAATCTAGCAACAAGAACAAGAAAGATGCTTCATCTAGTAGTAACAACAATCATGCTAAATCCAATGTTGTTGCTTCTAGTAGTTCTCTTGATTCCACTAATGATTCTCTTAGCCAAGTTACACTTGAGCAAGAAAATAGCTTATTGAAGGGAATTATAGAGAAAGGTGTTTACAAGAGCCTTGCCGGAAGTAAGCAATTTGAGGAAATTGTACGCAAGCAAGGAAGACACCGGAAGAATCAAGGTGTTGGTTTTGAACGAAAGTTCAATGCCAATGGAGTTGAGTGGGAAGAAGATCAATACCCCAAGACGAAGTTTGTTCCTCAACAAGAGAAGTATGATCCTACTTCTTTCAAAGGGACACAAGCTCAAGATGATCTTCCACCACAAGACCACAAGCAAAAAGGCAAGGACAAGCTTCAAGAGGAAATTGATGCATTTGAAGAAGCACCTAAGGCCTTGGTCAAGTGGGTTCCCAAGACTACATCAAGTTCTACTTCATCAAGTACGACTACGACTCCAAGGATTCCCATCAAGATGGTGTGGATCCCGAAGAAGAAGAACTAGAAGTTCTTGAGGGTGACTCCGCCAACATACTTCACTCTTATCATTTTGGCAAGGACAAGTGCAAACAACTTCCATATCTTGCACTAGTTCAAGGAGTCACAAACCCTCTTGTTGGTAAGACAAGGGACAAGGTAACCTAATGCTTTCATGGACATCATCTTGTGTATGCATCACTCTATGTCTATGGATATCCTTGTTTGTTCCTTGTGGGACTAACCCGTGTAGGTATTGAAAGTGCAACTCACTCCAAAGGATTGCTCCGAATGATCTACATCAACATCGAGCATCTACATCTTCAACACCTACATGAAGTCATCATCGACAAAACCCAAGGTTAGTTCATCCCTCTTAGGGGGGATATCACATCTAGGGGGAGCTTTACTCTAATCAATTGAGCTAAAGCAACTCTAATGGTGTGAACACAACAATGCTTTATGTAAAAGTGGTAACCCCACTTGTGCTTAAACGATGAGTATGACCTATGATCAAATGTTCTCATTTGACTCCTAAGTCAACATACTCATATATAGATGACCTAGTCATCGCCAAATTGCTTGATAGATGCTAGAGTGTTTGTGCATGCTTTGTCACATATTTCATTTGCCATTTTAATTGTGTGAGCATGTTGAATGCATATTTTACTCATTCGAGGACATCCATTTGTTGTTTTGATTGTTTGGCTTTTTCTCTTTTGCCAAATGGATGGACAAGAATGCCTAAGAACTCCCTCTAGCTATCTATGCTTTCCTCGTCTCAAACTCTATTCATGCTACATCACAAAGTTTGATCAAGTCAGATTCGAACCACTCTATGTGAGGAGCACTCGGAGTTCCCGATTCGTCATAGACTTAAACCTCCAAAACCTCTTTGTGCCTCTCGGTCTGACTGATTCATCCCTTTCGGTCCTACCGAGATCACTAAGTTGATCTAGGGTTTTTAATCTCGGTGCAACCGATTAGAACCTTTCGGTCACACCGATTTGCAGTAACTGCTTGCAGTTTTGCATCTCGGTGCCACCGAGTCGTTCCACTCGGTCACACCGACAGGGTCGGGTTATATATACCGACGGGCCAAATTTAGGAAAAATTTCCGAACCTCCTCGCCCGCGCATAACCTGCTCTACCTCTTCGGGTCTCTGGATCGTCCTCTCGTCGCCAGCGACCTCCCGCCGCTGGTCTCCGCCGCCGTCAACGGCAATCTGCCCCGCCGTTGCTGCCGTAGCAAGTTCGCCGCCGAACTAGGCTACGAACGTGAACTTTGTGCTAATCCTTAACTCTGATTCTTAGCACATTGCTTTGCCATGATTCTTGCCATGATTGAAATCATCCTGTCCAGCGAAAACATCCCGTAGATTAGTTTTGATTTGAAAATTTAGGGTTAGATCTCCGCCGAATTCATCTCGGACTGACCGAGTTGTAGAAATCGGTCTCACCGATTTGGCTTAGGCCAGAGCCCTTGCATTTTCGGTCTGACCGAAAATTGCAAATCGGTGTGACCGAGTTCGATTCTCTGTGAAACCCTAGCAGTCTCGGTACCACCAAACTGTGACTCAGTCTGACCGAGTTCAGTAGTTTAGGTTCCAAAAGCTGCTTCGGTGCCACTGAGTTTACAAATCGGTAGCTCCGAAATGCTTTCTGTGAAGAACTAAAACTACGTTTTTAAGTAATCTATTTTGCAAAACTCCTGTACTTTGTGATGCTCATCTTCTCTACCTCATCTATAATCTATTCACATGGTCTGCTATCAGAGAGTTTGCAAAGATGTCTGACCAGAGTGACAGCCAGAACAAGTCTGAACAGCAGGTGGAGATGAGTGAGGGTTCAGATCCCTCCAGCAGTTATGATGATGGCAGCAGGAGCACTCCCAGCAATTTGCCAAAGGCTGCCACCAGGACAAGGAAGAAGAGGAATTCTGACTCTGAGGATGAAGACTATGTGGCAGTTGAAGATGAAGCCACTTCAAAGAAAAAGGTGCTGAAGAAAGAGTATGGCACAGCTGCTGCAACAAAGCCTGGTATGAAAACAAAGGCTCCAGCAATAAGACAGCCCATGTCTAAGCCAAGAAAAGTTGCCACGGGTGAAACTATGAAGTTCACCATTGAGTCCGAAGAAGAGGCAGCTGGTGAAGATAAGAAGAAGAAGAGGGCCAAAACCACTACTGCCAGAGTTCTTGGCAAGCCCTCTATGAGGAATGATTCTGAAGAGAAGAGGAAGAGGATGCTGCACCAGCACCCAAAGCTCAAAAGCTTATGGGGGATGCAATCAAATCAGGGGCTGCTCCATCTAAGCCCAAACCTGCTCCCAAGGCTGCTGCTCCAGCTCCAAAGCCTAAACCCAAGAGGAGCACTAGGAACATCCCTGCCGAAGAGAAGAACAAGGCCCCAGTGCCTGAAGCTGCTGAAGAAGAAGAAGATGACTCTGTTGTATTGAGGAAGCTGAAACCCAAGATCCCTGACCACACTGATGCACACCCAGTTGCAGAGAACATGAAAATCAGGAAGGATGCAGGATTGAGACTATGGAGACAGTCTAATCCATATGCTATCAGGAGAAGGACTGCTGTGGACTATAGGTTTCACACTAAGGAACAGTAGGACTTCTATGAGACAATCCTGCTTGACAAGAAGCCCATTGTGTGTGACATGAGATGGGTTGACTGGGAGTTCATCAAGGAGAATGAGGATCACTTCCCTAGTGTGCTTGATAGCTTCAAGGCATGTGGAGTTGACACTTTTGTTGCCCAGAAGCTCACCAAGTGGAATGATGAGCTCATCATGCAGTTCTACTCCACTGCCCACTTCTATCCAGATGGAAGGATAATGTGGATGTCCGAGGGTACTAGGTACCAGTCTACAGTTGAGGAATGGGCCAAGCTTATCAATGCTCCTGAGGAACATGAGGATGACTTGGATATCTATGCAGAGAAGAAGAAAGACCACAACTCAATGGCCAACATGTACAAAGAGATCCCAGATGCTGCTTTGGATACACATAAGTTTGGATCTGTTCACTACTTGTTGTCTGGTCTACCAACAATCAACTGGATCTTAAGGCACACACTTCTACCCAAGTCAGGTGATCACAAGATGATCAGAGACATGCCATCAACTTGTTGCATATATTTGATGTCCCACAGAAGTTCAAAGTCATGAGCCTGATTGTTGAGACAATCAAAAGGACCGCTGCTGCCCAGAAGAGAAGCTGTGGGTATGCCCCACAAATTCAGGAGCTCATCAACTCAAAGATGGGAAAAGGCAAATACATTTTGGATAAGGAGCACCTGCCCATCTACCCTGAATTTGAAGATAACACAGTGGTGATGAATGATAATGAACCATCTTCAACTCAAGCACATGAGGAAAGAGAGAAGGCTAAGGCAGAGAAGGCTGCAAAGATGCCAACAGTAGAGGAGGAATCTCAGGTATTCTTGAAGAGCAAGCAAGACCAGCTTGGATATCTGATCCGTTCCACCCTGAGGATTGAGAAGGGCTTGGCCACCCTGATCAAGAACCAGGAGAGTCTGGAGAGGATCATTGAGACAAAATTCTATGACCTTGATGTCAAGGTGACAGAGATCCAAACTGCAGTTGAGCAGTTCCAGGAGGAAGCAGAGGAGAAGAAGGGCAAGTCTACCACATATGCGTTTTCCAGAGTGCCCAGAGGACAAAGATCTGCTGCAGTGCCAGTGACAGACACTAGAGATACAACATCAGCACCAGCAGCTACAGCTCCAGTTTCACCTCCAGCAGCTACTCCACCAGCTCCACCTACTTCATCTGAAGCCTTCGTCCTTGGAGTTCTCTCAACACCTCCTACCGAAGATCAAGCCCGAGAGTCATTTAGCATTATGCATTTTTGAACTTTTTGGTAACTTGTTGCCAAAGGGGGAGAAGAATGTATAGATCATAGGCTTCGAGAGAGAGTGTTGCCTTTTTATTCTCTCTTGCTATTTTGGTTGAAACTTTATTGTGTGCTTGTGTGAGATACTACTTTATGTCCTTGTGAGATACTTCTTTGATCATGTGTTTGATCATATGCTACCATTAATGCTTGTTGGATGATATTATCTTTATATCCTCTTATGATCATTCACTTTGCTTGGTGATGAGTGCATGTGTTTTAATCTCTATCATTTTGAGCGCTCCACCAAGATGTATGTGACATGGAAGAGTAACCCATGATCCTAATCGATTGTGCATTTGCATTCAGAAGCAAATTTTAAATAATGCACAAATATAGGGGGAGCTCTTGCTTATCACATACTTCTCAAAGCGACGATGTTTTTCAATCCTATTTATCATTTGTCGAAGCTTTGATCTATATGTTGTCATCAATTACCAAAAAGGGGGAGATTGAAAGTGCAACTATCCCTGGGTGGTTTTGGTAATTCCTAACAACATATAGCTCATTGAGCTAATGCTATTCCAAGATGAATATTTCAGGAAAGCTCAATGATTGCATGGCATGGATTAAAAAGTGGACCCTTCAAAATGCTAAGGACAAAAGATTGGCTCAATGTCATAGCACAAGACTCTACATTTTCTATTTTAGTGATCCAAGATCACATTGAGTCTATAGGAAAAGCCAATACTATTAAGAAGGGATGAGGTGTTGCTTAATGAGGTTCTTGCTCAAAATGCTTAGTGATATGCTCCAAAACCCTCCACTACTTTCTCATATCCACATATGTCCCAAACCAAAAAGTCCAACTCGGCGCCACCAAAATTTCATACCCGGAGCCACCGAGTTCAGTTGACATAGCCACTGCCAGAAACCCTAGTCTTTTCGGTCTCACCGATAGGGATCTCGGTCTCACCGAGATGGGATTGTAATCTCTCTGTTTCCCTTCGTAACGTTTCGGTCAAACCGAGATGAGCGATCGGTCCCACCGAGATTGCAATGCAAACACTCTGTTTCCTTTTCGTAACGTTTCGGTCCAACCGAGATGAGCGAATCGGTCCCACCGAGTTTGCCTGACCAACTCTCTGTTAGTCTATTACCAAAATCGGTCTCACCGAGTTTGTGTAATCGGTCTCACCGAGATTACGTTATGCCCTAACCCTAATGATATCGGTCCCACCGAGTTGACGTGTCGGTCCCACCGAAACACCTAACGGTCACATTATGAACCAAATCGGTCTGACCGAGTTCTTTGAATCGGTCCCACCGAGTTTGGTGATTTGTGTGTAACGGTTAGATTTTGTGTGGAGGCTATATATACCCCTCCACCCACTCTTCATTCGTGGAGAGAGCCATCAGAACATGCCTACACTTCCAACACATATTTTCTGAGAGAGAACCACCTACACTTGTGTTGAGGTCAAGATATTCCATTCCAACCACATAAATCTTGATCTCTAGCCTTCCCCAAGTTGCTTTCCACTCAAATCTTCTTTCCACCAAATCCAAATCCTGTGAGAGAGAGTTGAGTGTTGGGGAGACTATCATTTGAAGCACAAGAGCAAGGAGTTCATCATCAACACACCATTTGTTACTTCTTGGAGAGTGGTGTCTCCTAGATTGGCTAGGTGTCACTTGGGAGCCTCCGTCAAGATTGTGGAGTTGAACCAAGGAGTTTGTAAGGGCAAGGAGATCGCCTACTTCGTGAAGATCTACCCTAGTGAGGCAAGTCCTTCGTGGGCGACGGCCATGGTGGGATAGACAAGGTTGCTTCTTCATGGACCCTTCGTGAGTGGAGCCCTCCGTGGACTCGCGCAACTGTTACCCTTCGTGGGTTGAAGTCTCCTTCAATGTGGATGTACGATAGCACCACCTATCGGAACCACGGATAAAAAATCTCCGTGTCAACATTGCGTTTTCTCCCTCAAACTCATCCCTTTACCTTCATATGCAATTGTTTTACATTCCGCTGCTATACTCTTAGAATTGCATGTGTAGGTTGATTGCTTGACTTGTGCTAAGTTGCTAAAATCTGCCAAGAACTAAAATTGGGAAAAGGCTAGATTTTTATTTGGTCAAGTAGCCTAATCACCCCCCCCCCCCTCTAGACATACTTTCGATCCTACACAACGGAACTCCAGACTCGTCTCCGGTTATAAGTTCCGGACCATGTACGCGTGCGGACACTGAGCTAGATCGGTTATCGATTTTCGAATTCAGCGCCGCAGACATCTTCCAGCACTCACCTTTGGGTGATGTGCTAAGCTCTTTAAAGAATTTGTCCTTGGAGAAGGACTCATAGCTGAACTATGTTCGGTTTGAACTAGAGGCTGATGATGGGGAATTTTGCTTCCCGCCCGCCACCCACTTCATAGCCACCGTCGATGACTTAACCGACGTGCTTGATTATGGCTCCGAAGACATCGATGGTATGGACGACGATGCCGACAAGGAGCAAGGCCAAGACTCGCCATTCACTGGACGTTGGACGGCCACCTCTTTGTATGATGTGTACATGGTTGACACACCTAAAAAAGCTAGCGACGATGGCAAAGAAGACCCAGTTACGAATAAAACTTCTGAGACACAGTCCAAGCACCGGCGCCCTAAACGTCGTTCTAAGCCGCGTCGCTCCAAAGATGGTAACACTGGCACCGGAGAAAACAGTACTTCGGACGAAGCCGAAAATAATGAAGACCCTGTTGGAGCAACATCCGAACAGGAGAAACAAGACAACGGGCAAGTTAACCCTGATCAACAGGCCGCGCCCAATGACCCGGACAGACGATACCACTCTCCGAGGATGAGGAGAGCCTCGGCAGCGAGGATTTCATCGTGCCTGAGGCACCCCTTGAGCAGGAGCGCTTCAAGCGCCAGCTAATAGCTACTGCAAGAAGCCTGAAGAAAAAGCAGCAGCAGCTCCAAGCCGATCAAGACCTACTCATTGACAGATGGACCGATGTCCTGGCAGCCGAAGAATACTGCCTCAAGCGCCCAGCCAAGAGTTACCCGAAGCGCAGACTGCTACCTCAGTTCGATGAGGAGGCACCAGATCCCATACCTCCCTCGCGCAATGCGGAATGACCACCGTGTGGTCGGGATAGTCCGGCGGACTGACCACCCCGCGGTCGGGATAAAACGGCAACTCAGGCCGAACAACAGCCCGCCCCACCGCCTCGTAAAAACAGAGACAGGACAGCTCGGGACCATACATACAACCTTCGGCAGGACCTGGACAGTAGAGCAGGACACACCAGATCAATCTACGGATCGCGAGACGCTTCCCGACTCGGGATGACGGTTACCTATTCGGACGCGACAAACCTAGTCACGCCTGGGCCGATAACCGTAGACGGACTTCATCGGAGGTGCGCCGTGACGCGGCCTGATATAGAGGCACCGCACACCCCCTCTGCTTCACAGATGAAGTACTGGATCACGAATTCCCCGAGGGGTTCAAGCCCATCAATATCGAATCATACGACGGAACAACCGATCCCGCGGTATGGATCGAGGATTTTACACATTCATATGGCCCGAGGAGACGACCTCCACGCCATCAAATACCTCCCACTAAAACTAAAAGGGCCAGCTAGACAGTGGTTAAATAGCCTGCCCGAAAATTCCATCAGCAGTTGGGAGGACTTGGAAGAAGCTTTTCTTGACAAATTCCAAGGTACTTATGTCCGGTCACCAGACGCTGATGACTTAAGTCATATAGTTCAACAACCTGGAGAATCAGCCAGAAAATTCTGGACTAGGTTCCTAACCAAAAATAACCAGATCGTTGACTGTCCTGATGCCGAAGCCCTAGCGGTCTTCAAACACAGCATCCGCGACGAATGGCTTGCCCGCCACCTCGGCCAAGAAAAGCCGAAGTCTATGGCAGCCCTCGCGACACTCATGACCCGCTTTTGCGCGAGTGAGGATAGTTGGCTGGCTCGTAGTACAAACACAGCCAACGAGGCAGGCCCCTCTGAGGCCAAAAGGCAGCACTGGCAAGCTCCGGCGCAATAAACACAAACGCCGAAGTAAAGGCGATAACACCGATGACACGGCAGTTCACGCCGGATTCAGTGGCTCCAAGTCCGGCCAGCGGAAGAAGCCTTATAAAAGGAACAGCGAGGGACCATCCATCTTGGACTACATACTCGATCGTCCGTGCCAGATACATGGCACCCCAGACAAAGAAGCCAATCATACCAACAGAGATTGCCGGGTTTTCAAGCAAGCCAGCAAGTCAAATGCCGAAAGCAAGAAAACGGGATCGCAAAGCAAGGACGACAACGAAGAGCCCCGGCAGCCGAACACTGGAGGACAGAAAAAGTTTCCCCCTCAAGTCAAAACGGTGAATATGATATATGCTACACACATCCCCAAAACGGAGCCCAAGCGCGCACTCAGGGACATCTATGCGGTAGAGCCAATCGTCCCAAAATTCAATCCATGGTCGTCATTCCCGATCACCTTTGATTGTCGAGATCATCCAACTAGTATCCGTCATGGCGGTTCGGCCGCACTGGTCCTCAACCCAGTCATCGACGGATTTCACCTCACACGAGTCCTAATGGACGGGGGTAGCAGCCTCAACCTGCTCTATCAGGATACAGTGCGCAAAATGGGCATTAATCCCTCACGAACAAACCTACAAAGACCACCTTTAAAGGAGTCATACCAGGCGTAGAGGCCCGTTGCACGGGCTCAACAACGCTGGAGGTGATCTTCGGTTCTCCGGACAACTTCCGAAGCGAAGAGCAAATCTTTGATATCGTCCCCTTCCGCAGCAGCTACCACGCACTGCTCGGATGAACCGTGTTTGCTAGATTCAACGCGGTGCCACACTATGCTTATCTCAAGCTCAAGATGCCCAGTCCACGCGGCGTCATAACAGTCAATGGAAATACAGAACGCTCCCTTCGTACAGAGGAGCACATAGCCGCCCTAGCAGCAGAAGCACAGAGCGGCCTTCTCAAACAGAACCATAATACGGCTGCCGAGCCCCTGAACACCGTTAAGAAGGTCCGGACAACGCTGCAACAGGACAGCTCGGCTCGTCAAGAGCTCGATTAGCAATCTGGACTCCGCCCCAGCCCCCTTCATGCAGTGGCATTCGTACCACGCGTACATAACTACGCACTCAAAACCCCATGGCTGCTGATGGAGGCATAACTAGCTCGCGATCCATAGTGCGGCTCAACTGACCCTGGGAATCGCAGACCTTTACTTTTCCTTTTCATTTCAGGTTTTTTCTTTTCGAGGTCTATTCGGACTACCCGCGGGCAGAACACACCAAGGGGGCAAGGAGCTCTGGCGTACAAGGGAATCCCCAGGTGGTCTCTGCTAACGATTGCTATACCTGTTTTACATACCTGTACGCAGCTCGCCCTTGGTCTTGGCACAATAAATAGCCTTACATGCTTATCGCATTACTTGTACAAATATGCCTCGACGTATTAATAACACCACAATGGTAAATGAATGGTAGCGTCAGCTTATTATTTAATTTTCTCTGTCTCCCTACCTTTGTATTTACTACTCATTGCACACGTACACTCTGGTACGTATTACTGCGCCAGGGGCTTCATCACGCCTTGAGTTACGGCAACAAAAGTCCGAACACTTTTACAGTCCAGTTCGGCACTCCGAACTTATAGCATTATATGCATCAGCTCTGAATCATGTCTTTCGTCAATAGTTGGGTTGCCCGGCTCCTGTGCTTACTACCTTACGTTCCGCTATATCGGCTAGGGTAGTAAAGGGAGAACTACTGCGATTGTGTCCCGGTTCTTCCGGACGAGCACCTCAGTAGAGAAAGCCGAAAACTGACTGTCATGATGCGGCGAGAGCTGGTCAGCTGTTCGAGAGGTCTCAAATCCTTAGCGATTTTTTCCGCTTTACGCGAGGAATCGGTGTTTCTCCGATTAGGCGTGTATAGCGCCCCTAGTTCAGCCTTCCGAACACCAGGGGCTTCGCCCAAATTTTCATTGTCAAACTCCTATGGCTAAGTGAGGGTCATAAAGGCCGTATAGTCTGATTGCCTTGTTCGTTGCGCTAAACACCTCCTTTAAGGACCAAAACATGGAGAAAAGAGTGTTTAGATTTACCCCGAACACCCCCGTACTACCTACGTGGGGGCAGAAGCCGACGACTGGTCAACCCTCAGATTTCACAAACGGCCGCACAGGAGGTAAAATTTAAAAAAATAACAAGCATTATATTACATAACATCATCGTTTCATCCTACAGGACAAGCTAATACAAATGTTTTCATGGGAAAATAACATCCTTCGCACATTGCTCCACCACCAGGCGGGACCCCTCCAGGACACTATCAAAATACAGCTCGGGTCGACGATGCTCCTTGCCCTCAGGTGGCCCCTCGGTCACCAGCTTCTTGGCATCTAGCTTCGCCCAATGCGTCTTGACGCGGGCAAATGCCATCCGTGCACCTTCAATGCAGACCGATCGCTTCACGGCTTCGAGCCGTGGGCAGGCACTCACGAGCCGCTTCACAAGTCCGAAGTAGCTACTGGGTACGGGCTCGGCAGGACACATTCGGACTATCAGGTCCTTCGTGGCTAGCTCGGCCGACCTGTGCAGCTCGGCCAGCTTTTTCAGCTGGTCGCTAAAGGGCACCGGATGTTCTGGTCCAAAATATTGAGACCAGAATAGCTTCTCCATAGACATCCCCTCTTCGGCTCGATAAAACTCGGCAGCATCTGATATGTTGCGCGGCAGATTCGTAAACGCCCTTGAAAAACCCAAATTCGGGTCAGTACAAGGAATGTTTCCTTCGTCTACTGGCTTTGCATAGCGAAGGACTTACCCGCCTGAATTTCTTGGAGGGTGCTCTGGGCTTCGGCTCGGGCATCCTGTGCGCTCTGACGGGCCTTCGCAAGTTCAGACTCTTGCGTCTTAAAATCGCTCTCTAAGGACTCGAGCTTGTCGACGGCGTCCTGGAGCTCTTGCTGGGCCTTGCTAACCAGGGCCTCGTGCTTCTCGCGTGCGGTGCGTTCCTTGGCCACTTTGTCCTTGGCCTCGGCTAACGCCTTCTTGAGGGCCGCCACCTCGGTCGTGGCCCCTAATAAAGTTCATGACACTTTAGTCAGCTTGAACAATTTATTCTTCAATATACACGCAGGTTACTGCATACCTTGGCTATCCTCCAGCTGCTTCTTCACGAGGCCGAGCTCTTCCTCGGCCCGCTACAATTTCTGCTTTAGTCCGGAGACCTCCGCGGTTTGAGCGGTAGCAGCCCGCAACGAGGCCTGCTTATTCACATAGACACCTTTTTGTTAGACTCCTACGATAATTATTTTTGATCCTCTGTTCGGTTTTTTCTTGAGGGACACCGAACAGAGCATCAGGGCTACTGTCTACGCTGAGATATTCCTCTTACAATTACATTACTCACCTCAAAGCCTGCTACAAGGCTAGTGCAGGCCTCGGTCAGTCCATTTTTGGTGGACTGAACCCTTTCAATCACCGTACCCATATGGGCACGGTGCTCATCCACAATGGAGGCGCCTTGCAGCGCTCCCAGTAGACGATCCGACGCCTCTGGTTGGACAGAGGTCACCGGTAGCTCACCCCCTCCTTTTGGGAAGGGCCGTTTGCCGGACTCCGGAGCCGTATAGGTCTCCGGAATAGAATCCGGCTGAGGGTCGAGTAGAACTCGTCCCGCACAGTCCGTATCCGTAGGGGCTTTTTCCCCCATATATCCGGCGGCCCGGGAGTCATCCTGTGGCGCCACCCTGACGATCTCCGGAGCCTTCCCCCGGCCTGAGGAGGCCCTTTGGGACGCCTCCTTGTCATCACCCTTGGCTGAAGGGGAGTAGGCTGGCGGCGGTGACGTACTGACCCTCTCCTTTGGGCCCAGCGAACCTTCTGATGAAGATCGCGGAGAACTGTCCCGAGCCGGACTGCAATAACACGATTCAAACATATCAAATATTGCAAGGACGGAAGGACTGAAGGAGAGAAAGGGTGTGGGTGAAGGAAGGGAATCCTTATCCCCTTATAAAGGCTGCAAATATCAAGCGCCTCCCCACTTGCCTTAAACTCGCCTATTGCGAAGGGCCGAGCAAACGACACGGTTGGATTGCCCACGCCCGCATTGATGAGAGTCCCGCAATAAGGGGACACGATCTCTTCTTTGAAAAGACGTGCCAATGGCAACCGCGTCTCGAAACGTGGAGCGACAGACGAAAAATGGTTCGAAATTATGACCGGACAGGTCCGGATACTATCGTCGCATCCGAAGACTATCTTGGAGTTCAGATAGAAGGGAACCCGCCTTGCAATGCCGAAGACAATCTGCGCGCCGGACTCCTCGTCATTGAAGCCATGTTCAGGGGCTACTGAGGGAGTCCTGGACTAAGGGGTCCTCGGGCGTCCGGCCTGTTATCTATAGGCTGGACTGGTGGGCTGTGAAGACATGAAGGCTGAAGACTGTACCCGTGTCTGGATGGGACTCTCCTTGGCGTGGAAGGCAAGCTTGGCGACCGACTAAGAAGATTCCTTCCTATATAACCGACTCTATGTAACCCTAGATTCCCCTGGTGTCTATATAAACCGGAGGGTGTAGTCCGGAAAGGATATACTCATTACCATAGTCATACAGGCTAGACATCTAGGGTTTAGCCATTATGATCTCGTGGTAGATCAACTCTTGTAACACTCATATTCATCAAGATCAATCAAGCAGGAAGTAGGGTATTACCTCCATAGAGAGGGCCTGAACCTGGGTAAACTTTGTGTCCCCCGTCTCCTGCAACCATCGACCTTAGACGCACAGTTCGGGACCCCCTACCCGAGATCCGCCGGTTTTGACACCGACAGGGTCCTTTTGTCCAGGTACCCGGGGTGTCCAGGAGCTCCTTTCCTTCGTTCTTCTCGTCCTCCTCCTCCTTCTCTTGCTCCGTGGATGCTCGAGTCTCCATCTTCTCCTTCTCACGATCATCTCCTTGGTATCTAAGAATGCATAACATGTCTTTATGAGGTATAACCTGATTCTCATGCGAATCCGAACGAAACTCGAAGAGGAAAGAATCGACCTCGTTCTCGATGGCGTGTGCCCGTGCTCTTGTCATTGGTCCTCTTAGTGCTTGCGGTGGTGATGGAGTGTCAGTGCGGGTGGTCGAGGGATTCTCCGCATCATCGCCCCCCTTGGGAGAGATCCGTCCACGGATCATGATCTTCATCACCATGGTACTTGGCCAAGTCTTTGACGTTGAAGATGTCGTTTACGTTGTACTTGTCACGTGGAATGTCGATCTTGTAGGCGTTGTCATTGTAGCGTGCGAGCACCGTGAATGGTCCATCGGCTCTCGGAAGTAGCTTAGACTTGCGCTCCTTGGGGAAGCGGTCCTTCCGGAGATGTAACCATACGAGATCACCCGGTTGGAACACCATCGATGACTTGTTGATGTTGAGCTTGGAGGCGAGGCGGTGTACTTGACGCTCGATCGTGGAACGTGTTTCTTCATGCATCTTCTTGAGGTAGGTTGCTCTTGCGCTAGCGTCCATGTTTTCTCGTTCTTGTAGCGGTAGAGGAAGGATGTCCAATGGTGACAAAGGGTTGAAGCCATAGACAACCTCGAAGGGGGACTTTACGGTAGTAGAGTGTCTTGCGTGGTTGTAGGCGTACTCGGCGATGGGTAAGTACTCCTCCCACTCCTTGATGTTCTTCTTGATCAACACGCGTAGGATGGTGGA
This sequence comes from Triticum aestivum, assembly GCF_018294505.1. Lineage (NCBI taxonomy): Eukaryota > Viridiplantae > Streptophyta > Magnoliopsida > Poales > Poaceae > Triticum > Triticum aestivum. The sequence goes on along the minus strand of NC_057805.1, from coordinate 134,766,479 downwards.
GAGCGTCTGGTTGGTGACTTCCATTTGGCCATCGGTTTGAGGATGATAGGCCGTGGAGAAGAGTAGCTTGATTCCGAGCTTGGCGCATAACATCTTCCAAAAGCAGCTTAAGAACTTGACGTCTCGGTCCGACACAATTGTCTTTGTCACTCCGTGTAATCGCAAGATTTCCCTACAAAAAAGATTTGCAACATGTGAAGCATCATCTATCTTATTGCATGGGATAAAATGAGCCATTTTAGAGAATTGGTCCACAACAACAAATACAGAGTCCTCGCCATTTTGGGTCCTAGGTAATCCAAGCACAAAATCCATGCTAATATCTTCCCATGGTTGATGTGGAATAGGTAGTGGCATATGTAAACCATGGGACTGAGATTGTGACTTAGCTTTGCGGCATGTAGAGCATCGGTTGGTGAAGCGTGAGACATCGCGAAACATCTTGGGCCAAAAGTAGTTATTGGAGAGCGTGGAAAAAGTCTTGTCTCGTCCAAAGTGTCCCATGAGTCCGCCTCCATGAGCCTCTTGCAAAAGTAATAAACGAAGAGAAGACTCAGGAATGCATAGTTTGTTAGCTCTCATTAGATAACCATCTTTGATATAATATCGTTCCCAAGATGTATGCGTCACACACTTAGCAAAAGGAGTATCAAAAGTCACATCATGCTCATACAAATCTTTGATATGTTCAAATCCAACAACATTCAATTCAAGTTGAGTAATTAACATGCATTTGCAGGAAAGAGCATCCGCCACAACATTCTCTTTGCCCTTAATGTACTTGATCACATAGGGGAAAGATTCAATAAATTCACTCCATTTAGCATGACATTTATTCAACTTGGTTTGGCCTTTAATGTACTTAAGTGTTTCATGATCTGTATGTATGACAAACTCATGTGGGCGAAGATAATGCTCCCAAACATGCAACACATGCACTAAAGCATACAATTCTTCGTCATAGCTAGATGGGATAGTTAAGTTGGGCACCAGAAAGTTTTTCACTAAAGTATGCAATGACTCGCTTTTCTTGCATCAAAACTCCACAAATTCCGTTACCACTAGCATCACAATGAACCTCAAAAGTTTTGTCAAAGTTAGGTAAAGCAAGAATCGGAGCATAAGTAAGCAAAGATTGAGCTCATCAAATGCGGTAGATTGCAAAGGTCCCCAAACAAAGGGTGCATTTTTCTTACTCAAAGCATGGAACGGTGCGGCAATAGTGCTAAAGTCTTTCACAAAGCGACGATAGAAACCCGCAAGGCCAAGAAATCTACGCACTTGTTGCAAATTAGTTGGTTGTGGCCAACTTTTAATTGCTTCAATTTTGACTCATCAACATGAACACCCTTTGAAGAAACAACGAAACCCAAGAAAACAAGTTTGTCAACACCAGAAGTGCATTTTTCCATGTTGGCATAAGGACGTTCCTTGCAAAGAGTTTGCAATACGGCCCTAACATGATTTACATGATCATTGATGGATTAGCTAAATACAAGTATGTCATCAAAGTATACCACAACAAACACTCCAATGTATGGACGAAGCACGAAATGCATAAGACGCATGAAAGTACCGGGAGCTTCCGATAAACCCATAGGCATAACTAACCACTCGTATAAGCCAAATTTAGTTTTAAAAGAGGTTTTCCATTCATCACCTTCTTGAATGCGTATTTGGTAATAGCCAATTTTAAGATCAATTTTTGAGAAAATGGTGGCACCGCTAAGCTCATCTGGCATATCATTAAGGCGAGGAATGAGGTGCCTACAACGAACGGTGATAGCATTGATGTGTCTACAATCAGAGCACATGCGAAAACTACCATCTTTCTTAGGCACAAGGATAACCGGAATGGCACAAGGACTTAAGCTTTCACGTACATGACCATTGTCGATGAGTTGTTGTACTTGTCGTTGGATCTCCTTAGGTTCTTCGGGGTTGACACGGTATGGAGCCTTGTTAGGAAGAGGAGCGCTGGGGATGATGTCGATCCTATGTTCAATGCCAGGTAGAGGAGGAAGACCAGGAGGTAGCTCATCGGGAAAGACATCCACGAATTCCTGCAACAAGTTAGAGAACAGTAGAGGAAGAGGATTATGAGTGTTAGTTTTTCCCACCTCATCTTTGCATAGTAGGACATAGTGGATGACACTCAATGGGTTCTCACACACTTCTCTCATCTCTCTTTTTGTGGCTAAGAGGACTAAGTTTTTCTCTCTTGGCGAAGAGTCACTCAATTTGGGCTTGTGGCGCTCACTTTCCTTGTAGTGGTTCACTCTCTCACTAGTATCTCCCCGATGTGTGGAAGCTTGCTTGTTGGCGATCACTTGGCTTGGTGACATTGGTCGTAGCACGTACTCCTTTCCCTTCATCTTGAAGCTATAGTGGTTTGTATGTCCATTATGGATGACGCCTCGGTCGAATTGCCAAGGTCTTCCCAAGATAAGATGGCACACGGACATAGGAACCATGTCGCACTCCAAGGTGTCCTCATAGGCGCCGATCTTGAAAGAAACTTGCACCGTATGCTCCACTTGAATAGTGCCGGAGTCACTCAACCATTGCACCTTGTAGGGACAAGGATGTTTTTCTTAGCCAATTGCAGCTTGGAACATAGCTCTTCACTTGCCAAGTTGTGGCAACTTCCTCCGTCGGTGATGACTTTCACGGAACGCCCATTGATGCCAGCCTTGGTGTGGAAGATGTGGCACCGTTGGTCTTCTTCTTGGTGGTGTTGGAGCATCAAGACCTTGGATACCACGAGAGAGGGACTTGAATCATTGTCACAAAAGACTTGATCATCTTCATCTTCGTTGACGCGCTGGTCCATGGCCACGTGCTCAAGGGCTTCCATTTCTTCTTCACTCATGGAGTCGTATGTGCCATCATCATTGAAGATCACGGTTCTCTTGTTGGTGCATTCGATGGACTTGTGTCCTCGGCCACCACATGTGAAGCACTTGATAGGACTTGTCTTGACGGGGTCATTCGGTGGCACCGAAGATGAGGGAGTCTTGGATTTGTAGGTGCTTGCCGGAGGACGAGTCGAGGAAGGCGTAACTTGCTTTGAACTTGACTTGTCGCCGGTACTTGGTGATGCTCTAGTTGAGGTAGGAGGTGCGGATGTCGCGGGAGCTTGAGTGTAGGAGCCTTTGGTATTGGACGAGTACTTGGCGTATTTGAAGTCATCTTGCACTTGTCGCTCAGCCTTGGTCGCTTGATGAACTAGCTCGAGAAGGTTGGAGTATGGTTGGAAGTCGGCAATTCGCTTGATTGGGTGGTTGAGGCCGTTCAAGAAGCATGCCATAGTTTGCTCGTCATCTTCCTTGGCATTGGCTCTTATCATGGCTACCTCCATTTCTTGGTAGTATTCTTCCACCGTCTTCGTGCCTTGCGTGAGGAGTAGCAACTTCTTGAAGAAATCACGGGTGTAGTGTGTAGGCACGAAGCAAGCTCTCATGACATCCTTCATTTGCATCCAAGTTGTGATTGGTGGTTCGCCTCTTGCTTATTGTTGTTCGATCACTTGTTCCCACCAAATGAGGACGTAGTCTTGAAACTCGAGGGAGGCCATGGCGATCTTCTTTTCATCATCGTAGTTGTGAAGACGGAATATCTTGTCCACCTTCAATGCCCATGAAAGATATTCTTTGGGATCATTGCTTCCGGAGAACTTGGGCATGGTGAACTTGAGCTTGCCGTAGCGGAGTTCTTCGTCGTAGTGGCGGTTTTGATGTTGCTCTTAACGAGGAGGAAGGTCCTCAAATGCTCGTTCCTCGTGATGTCGCTCTTGTTGTGGAGGAGGACGAGGCATGTGCGCTTGGTTTCTTCTTTCTTGTTGCTCTTCAAGTCGAGCGGCTTCTTCTTGTCGTGCTTGGCGAAGTGGTTCTTCTTTTTCACGGACTTGGTGTTTGCGCTCTTCGGTGGCTCTAGTGGCCTCGTTGAGTGTGCATTGAGCTTCGAGTGCTTGAGCTTCACGTTCGAGGGCTTGTGCTTCACGACACTCTTGTGCTTGTCGAATTGCATCACCGTCTTGAGGTGGTTGACGTTACACTTGTGGAGGTATTTGCTCTTGCTCCATTACTTCTTGCGCTTGTTGTCGCGCCCTTTCACGTGCTCGGACTCGGTCTTGTAAGCCATTGCCTTGGAATGGATTTTCTTGAGCTTGGCGATCTTGGGGATCATCACGTCGAGGAAAGGGAGCTCGTGGGGGGGCTTGCATCATAAGAGGAGTAGTCCGAAGATTGCCGACTTGAGTGGTGGCTTGAGTGGCGCCGTCTTGACGAAGATGTCGAGGAAGACGAGCGTCTCACAATCATGTTGTGGAATTCTTCCATTTGTGTGGTGAACTTGGCGTCGATGTAGTCGTAGTTCCTTGCTTCCGATTGACGAAGGTCGGTGGCGAGTTGGTCAATGCGTTCACCCAAGGCTTCACTTTCTTGATGGAGAGCTCGTTGCGCGATGAAGAAGTGGCTCTTGGTGACGTAGTGGCGATCATCACCTTGATCCTCGAAAAGTGGGTTCGCCAAAGAACTTTGCCTATCCATCATAACCAATTGGAGTGAGTAGGAAAATGAGAGAACAATACTAAAGTTACCTTTTCCGAGGATTGTGGATGTATCAAGTGTCGCTCAATGTAATGGCACAATAGGAGAATTGGTACCGGGTTTATATCTCACACCTAGACAAGTAAAGCTGATGGAGTAGCTCAGCTAGGATGGTGGCAAAAATTTCAAACAAATGTTAGTCAAGATATCGATAAGGTTGAGAAGGTTCACAAAATTGCAAGTAAAGCAAATAGATCAAAGCCAAGAATATCACTAGGAACGCACACACGGACGATAGATGGGATCCGCACAACCAAGGAATGAGCTCAAAAAGTGTAACCACGGGAAATGCTCTTGTTGTACGGATGCTAGAGAGACGCTAGATCGATTTCTCAAATGGGCAAGATACGCTTGTGTACCAACCTATGAGAGAAACGTGTCGTCTTCAATCCCAACTATGCTATGTATGAGGTGACCAAGATGATAGGTCCATGCAAAATGGCTCAATGCTATTGCTTACAAGCTCTTTGTTTCTCCTCTTTTGCTTAAAAGCTTTTCTTTCTTTCTCTTTTTTTCACTATGCTTGATGCTCGACCAAATATGAAATGAGACAAGTATGTAAGATATGCACGAGAGAGACTTAGGGCACAATGATGATAGCAAGATCACTACGGTGCACAATAGCATGGCCCAACAATTCTCAACTCGCTAGTCTCGATGGGTAAGTGACGTAAAATGGCTCGGGTTATCAATGCAAAAGCAAGGAAAAGAAATATGTCTCGTCGAGGTTACCGTCCTTTCTTACGGTTAGCGGTGTCACCGGTGAAGATCGTTGGCGAAGATGACTCCGAGGCGATGATGAATGGTAGTGATGTCGATGTCACACGTTCCTAAGTAGCCGAAACACCTTAGGAAATGGAAACTGCAACTCAAAATCGGCCAAATGCGCAAGGTGGGTGCTTTTATGATGAATTTTTTGATGGAGGCTAATGGTGGTGGTAATTATGTATGTGGATGGGGGATGTCAAGAGCTTCCAAATGAGCTAAAGAACACAAAAAACGGACTTGAGAGTTGGAAGTTATGGCCAAAATGGAGGTGAAGTTGGGCTGATTCGGGGGGGGGGTGCGGGCACCCGGGGGTGGGAGGTGCGGGTGCCCGGGGTGGTCTGGGGCAAACAGTCCGGGTGTGCGGGTGCCCGGGGGTGTCCGATTTGGGCGGAAATTTTGGGGAAATGGTCAAATTCGGTGGATTTCACGGTGGGAAGGGTGGGGATTGGTGGGTAAGGGCTAGATCCACTTGCCAAACAACAAACCCATGGACCAAAACAACGAAATCTCACAAGATCCAACAAATTGCGAGAAAATTTTTTGGGGCTATTTTTGTGGGGATTTTCGAATTAGGCCGAAAAACAACAAAGTCAAGCTAGCAAATGGGGGGATGGGACTCCAAGATGTGAATCAACCTTGCTCATGATACCAAGATGTTGTAGGGTGAAACCCTAGAGGGGATCTTTTCACACTTGGAGGGGGGAAAGAGCAAGAACACACAAAATCAGAAGGAGGAAATCACTCTAACAAACCCAAATGACACATCCACTAGAGTAGCATACAAGAGATCCACAAGCATACATGAACAATTCAAGGAAAATAGCACTAGGGTAAAAGTTCTTCCCACTAGGTGAGGTCTTGATATCCAAGAGGATCTTCTCCAAGAGGAGGCCTAGATCTCCTAGAGGAGGAAGATGAGCAAAGCTCTCTCTTTGTGTTTCTAATACTTTGCTAACCCCTCAAACAAGCTAGTAGATGGGTACTTATAGTTTAGGGACAAGATAAGAAGGGGGAGAGGGATACAAGGTTCAAGGCCCCATTTGCACGCAGGCATTCTCAGAGGGGTCTGGGCACCCAGGGTAAAGTGGATCGGGCACCCGGACCGAACAGGGCACCGGCTGTAGGAGGACCGGGCACCCGGGTGTCCTAGGCCCGGGCACCCGAGGTGGCCGCTGGTGGCTGGGGAGGCCGAGGCCGGGCACCCGGTCGGGGCAGGTGGCTGGCGCGGGGCAGGCCGGGCACCCGGGGTTGAGGGCCCGGGCACCCGGGGGTGGGCTCTACGCGGCCTAGTTGGGGGCCGAGCACCCGAGGCCAGGGGGCCGGGAACCCGGGGCCGAGATGGCTGGGCACCCGGGGTGTCCAGGAGGTTTGGCCCTCCACGTGGCTTCGAGTCCGGGCACCCGGGGTCCTTCTGTCCAGGTACCCGGGGTGTCCATGAGCTCCTTTCCTTCGTTCTTTTCGTCCTCCTTCTCCTTCTCTTGCTCCGTCGATGCTCGAGTCTCCATCTTCTCCTTCTCACGATCATCTCCTTGGTATCTAAGAATGCATAACATGTCTCTATGAGGTAGAACCCGATTCTCATGCGAATCCGAACGAAACTCGAAGAGGAAAGAATCGACCTCGTTCTTGATGGCGTATGCATGTGCTCTTGTCATTGGTCCTCTCAGTGCTTTGCGATGGTGATGGAGTGTCCGTGTGGGTGGTCGAGGGATGCTCCACATCATGTAGCCTTAGGCAGGTTGCTTGGGGTGCTTCTGCTACCCGCATCATAACTGCTGTTTGAGGGACTAGTGCCCTCACTGAGATTCTGGTGCTCCTCTAACCTGTTCTGGCTGTCACTCTGGTCTGACATGGCTGAAACTGACCCTGTGAATAGCTAGGTAGAGATAGAGTAGATGAGCATCACAAAGCACAACCATTTTGGCAAAAGGAATGACACAAAAACTTAATTTTAGATTTCTACAGAAAGCATTTCGGAGCTACCGATATGACAAACTCGGTGACACCGAAGCAACTTTTAGAGTCTAAACATGTGAAATCGGTCGGACCGAGACACAGTTTGGTGACTCCGAGATGCTAGGGTTTCAGTGAGAAAGTAAACTCGGTCACACTGATTTGTACACTTCGGTCAGACCGAGTAGTACATGTGCAATGGCCTGGGCAAATCGGTGAGACCGAATTCTCCAATCGGTCAGTCCGAGATGAGTTCGGCGGAAACCTAACCCTAAGTTTTTGGATCAAAACTAATCTAGAGGATGTTTTGGTTGGATAGAATTATTTCAATCATGGCAAGAATCATGGCATTGTCCTTAGTGCAAGAATCGGAGTTAAAGATTGCACAAGGGGGCGAGTTCATACCCTAACTTGGTGATGAACCCGCTACGGTGACAATGGTGGATGAGAATCCCGTTGACAGTGGCGGATACCAGTGGAAGGGGGTCACGGGCGACGATGGCGACGATCCGGAGACCAAGGGGGTGGCAGAGCTAGGAGGCACAGACAAAGAGTTTGGAGAAATCTCCAAATTTCAACCCGTTGATATATATGTACCCAGTCACTGTCGGTGTGACCGAGTGGAACGACTCGGTGGCACCGAGATGCAGAATCGCAAGCAATTGCTGCAACTCGGTGAGTCCGAACTATTCTAATCGGTTGCACCGAGGTGAAAACCTAGATCAACCCAATGTTTCGGTGATACCGAGGGGAAATGGTCAGACCGAGATGTCATTGAGAGGTTTTGTAAGTTAAGCCCTTGACGGATCGGTGGCTCCGAGTGCTCCTCACCCGGAGGGTCCAAATTCGACTTGATTAAACTTTGTGATGTAGCATGAATAGAGTTTGAGATGAGAAAAGCATAGATAGCTAGAGGGAGTACTTAGGCATTCTTGTCCATCCATTTGGCAAAAAGAAAAGCCAAACAATCAAAGCAACAAATGGATGTCCTCGAATGAGAAAAAATATGCAGCCAAGATGCTCACACAATGAGATAGCAAATGAAATATGTGGCAAAGCATGCACAAACACTCTAGCATCTATCAAGCAATTGGCAATGACTAGGTCATCTATATATGAGTATATTGACTGAGGAGTCAAATGAGAACATTCGATTGTAGGTCATAGCACAAGTGGGGTTACCACTTTTACATAAAGCATTGTTGTGTTCACTCCATTAGAGTTGCTTTAGAGCAATTCTTAGAGGAAAGCTCCCCATAGATGTGATATCCCCCCTAAGAGGGATGAACTAACCTTGGGTTTTGTCGATGATGACTTCATGTAGGTGTTGAACATGTAGATGCTCAATGTTGATGTAGATCATTTGGAGCAATCCATTGCAGTGAGTTGCACTTTCAATACCTACATGGGTTAGTCCCACAAGGAACACACAAGGATATCCATAGAGATAGAGTGAAATACACACATGATGTTGTCCATGAAAGCTTTAGGTTACCTTGTCCCTTGTCTTACCAACAAGAGGGTTTGTGACTCCTTGAACTAGTGCAAGATGTGGAAGTTGATTGCACTTGTCCTTGCCAAAATGAATATGAGTGAAGTATGTTGGCAGAGTCACTCTCTAGTTCTTATTCTTTGGGATCCACATCATCTTGATGGGAATTCTTGGAGTTGTAGTCATACTTGATGAACTAGAACTTGATGTAGTCTTGGGAACCAACTTGACCAAGGCCTTAGGTGCTTCTTCAAATGCATCAATTTCCACTTGAAGCTTTTCCTTGCCTTTTTGCTTGTGGTCTTGTGGTGGAAGATCATCTTGAGCTTGTGTCCCTTTGAAAGAAGTAGGATCATACTTCTCTTGTTGAGGAACAAACTTCGTCTTGGGGTATTGATCTTCTTCCCACTCAACTCCATTGGCATTGAACTTGCATTCGAAACTAACACCTTGATTCTTCCGGTGCCTTCCTTGCTTGCATACAATTTCCTCAAATTGCTTACTTCCGGCAAGGCTCTTGTAAACACCTTTCTCTATATAATTCCCTTCAATAAGCTATTTTCTTGCTCAAGTGTAACTTGGCTAAGAGAATCATTAGTGTAATCAAGAGAACTACTAGAAGCAACAATATTGGATTTAACATGATTATTGTTACTACTAGAAGAAGAATCTTTCTTGCTTTTGTTGCTAGATTTTACTTGTGGCATGTAAGTAGACAAGAGTAAACGCTTGGCAATGTAAGAAGAACTTTTCTTACGAAGATCATCATTGATTGCTTTTAAGAACCCATGCTCTTGCTCTAGATTGAGCTTTTCGAAGTGTAGCTTTTCATGAGTTTTTAAAAGATCTCGATGATCCTCTAAGGTAGTTTCATGAGCTAAATTAAGAGTGTTTAGTTCTTTAGTTAGACGCTGAATCTCCTTCTTATCATCGTCATTCGTTTTATCTTGATTAGCATGATTAATAGCAATTTTGTTATAGTTTTCATCACTGGAGTTGTCAACAAGTTAATCATCATCACCTAGCAAATCATCTTCATCACTATTGAAATCAGCATACTCCGGGTGTGATACCTTGGGGCCTTTAGCCATGAAGCATCTTCCAATCCCTTCATTTGGTGAATCAAATATGTCGTAGGAGTTGGATGACACAAGTGCAAGACCAGCAACACCTTCATCTTGAGTATATTCGGAGTCGGAGTGATAGCTTCTCTCAGAGTAGATGTCGGAGTCAAAACTGGATACCCATTCACCAACACAAGCTTGATGTCTTCATCTTGTGTAGCTCTTTGATGTCTTGTCCTTCCTTTCCAAATCCTTGCTTCTGTGAGAGGGTCTTCGTTCATAACGATCATCTCTACTCCTCTCTCTTGGTGGTGATTGCTCTCTTTTGCTTCTCCTTTTAGTTGAGTCTTCTCTTCTCTTGTATGGAGCCGTACATTCACTAGAGTAGTGTCCAGGTCTTCCACAATTGTAGCAATTGCGATCACGACTAGAAGATCTTTTGTCATTACAGGATCTTGACTTGGAACTTCTTTCTCTGCTTCTACTCTTGTAGAACTTGTTGAAGTTCTTCACCATTAGGATCAATTCTTCATTGAAGGCTTTTTTCTCACTTGATGTTGTAGGAGCATCACATGCATGAAGCTTTTTAAGCACCAATAGACTTGTTGTGAAGCTCTTCTTTATCCTTGAGTGACATCTCATGAGCAACAATTCTACCAATGACTTCCGTTGGCTTGAGATCTTTGTAATTGGGCATCATTTGGATCAAGGTGTACACGGCATTATACTTTCCATCCAAGGCTCTTAGGATCTTCTTGATGATGAATTTTTCGGTCATCTCTTCACTTCCTGAGCCGGCAATCTCATTTGCAATGAGAGCAAGCCTAGAGTACATTTCAGCGACACCTTCACCATCCTTCATTTTGAACTTGTCAAGTTGACTTTGAAGCACATCCAATTTGGATTCCTTGACGGACTCGGTACCTTTGTGCATATCAACCAAAGTATCCCAAATTTCCTTTGCATTCTCAAGACGGCTGATTTTGTTGATTTCTTCGGGGCACAATCCGTTGAAGATGTCGTGGAATTGTCACGGCAGATGTCCTCGAACTAGGACTTAGTCGTGGAGCCATCGCGACTAGGAAGCTTGAAAGGGTTAAGTGGGACAAGGAACACGAGGGCTTATACTGGTTCAGCCCCTTACGGTGAAGGTAAAAGCCTACGTCCAGTTTGAGGTGGTATTGATTAGGGTTTCGATGACCAGGGAGCAAGACCGCTATGCCTGGTTCTCGATGAGATCTTGCTTGTTCCTAAACCGCTGCCGGGTCGTCCCCTTATATAGGGAGGCCGACGCCCAGCAGCTCTCAGAGTCCTGGCCGGCTCATAAAAGTGTCCGGCTCGGACTCTCAACTATTCTTGCCTTACACTAGAAGTTCTACCATGATAATAATTGCAACTACGGGCCTTAAGCCGTATCCGGGTCTTAAGCCCATCTCTGGCCCACCGTCTTTAAGCTTGACGCCGGGCTTCTGGCAGTGACCATACAAGTGACCCGGCCCCTTCTGGCGGGTGACTCTAAGGTCTATATCCTCAACATTAGGCCCCAGATTGATTTGAGAAGGCTCATGTCAATCTTCAATCTTTTCGACAGAAAATCTCCGGCTTACAATTATGTGAAGGCCATAACCCGGCGTGACGTCATCCTCTGGACTCCGGGTAATCCGCCGTGACATCATCTTCCATTAAGTCCGTTTTTACTCCACCAGATCCGCAACGGATCTTATCTTTACTGTCATCCCGAAAATTGAGGCGTTTCGTGGGGAGATGACCACGCCGTGGTCTCCTTGATTCTCGCGCCCACTTATGAGCTCGCCCTTATAAATAGGCCGGCCCGACGGGCCTTCAGCCACTTCTCTCTCCTTCGTCTTCTTCCTCGCCCTACTGCTCCCCTGCCCGAGCTCTGCTGCTGCCGCCGCCGCGGGTCTTCGCATCGTCACCAACTCAGGCCGCTGCATCACCCTGATCTGACCCCGCGACGACCTCCGCGTCTCTTCAGCAACGGTGAGTCTTCGCCATTCCATAGGATAGATCCGCACTAGGGCTCCGTAGTTCTTCCTCTATTCTTCATAGTTCATCGCGGCCCTCAGTAGATTTGATTTTTACTGCCTCTTTTTGATCTTAGTATAGGATAGAACTAATGCGGCGGCTGTTTAGCACTCATTTCAAATTCAAGTAGGCCTCTTTTTACTGCATAAAGGCCTCATTCGAGCTCAAGAACTTCCCTCGCGTCTGTTTTTAGGTCTAGAAATTTTCTTTTTCTGTCGACCACTTGATCCAAATTATTTACCGCCATGTGTGAAACTTGTTTTCACCACACTTAGTAAAAAAAACTGCACTCGTTGAGTCATGGCGGGTTACATTTCCGGTTTAAAGAAAACACGCGCCGTAGAATCTTCCGGCTTAAAGGAGACCCTGCACCATAGAATTTCCGGCTCATCCGTGATAAGGCCGTAGACAATTTTGAATTACTCTTGACATATTTTCTGCGGCTTAGATAACTCAATGTACTTAGATATATATCATTAGGCCCCTCCGTAAGCCGCCACGTAACACTGAACTATAACTTTCCTCCGGCTTATACTTAAACCGGACGTTCCTTTTATCATAGGCTGCCGACTTTCACCATGCCTCCCAAAGCTCCTAAGGCCTCCATTACTTGCAATTGGATGAGGTCCAACGTCACCAATGAGACCCTAGCGGATTTTGTCAAGTCAGGCCACTTGCCCAAGAAGGACGTCATGTCCTACCGTGCCCCTGACCCATCAGAGGAGAGACCACAGCCAAAGGACGGAGAGGTGGTCATTTTTGCGGATCACATGAGCCGGGGCTTCGCACCGCCCGACTCAAAGTTTTTCAGAGACGTTCTGAATTTCTTCGATCGGCGGCCTCAGGACATAGGACCCAACTCAGTGTCCAATATCTGCAACTTCCAAGTGTTCTGCGAGGTTTACCCTGGAGAAGAACCCAGTCTACTGCTCTTCAGACAGCTTTTCTATTTAAACCGCTAGAACGAGTGCGCCAACGGGCCAAGTTTGGAGCTAGGCGGCATCTCCATCCAGCGGCGCAGGGACTGCCTTTTCCCTTACGCAGAGCCGCCGAGCCACCCCAAAGACTGGAATCTGACGTGGTTTTACTGCCAAGCCACGTCGCCGGCTGATGAGAGTCCGTTGCTCGGCTTTCGCCACTCGCGTCTGGAGCCGACTCACCCACTGTCAGACAAGCTGACTCAAGCAGAGCGCCAACCTCTGCTCCCCACCATCAACAAGATCAAGGCTCTCCTGGGCAATGGTCTGAACGGAATCGATATGGTCCGGGTCTGGATCTCGTGGCGGGTGATCCCATTGAGCCGCCGCCGCAGCTTAATGTGTGAGTACACGGGCCGAAAGGATGACCCCCAGAGACACAGCTGCAATGATCTTCCTGAAGATGTTGCAGAGGAGATGACCAAGGCTCTCTTGAACGAGAGCCTGGCAGACTGCGGAAGGACCGGCCTAGCCCCCTTCTGCAAGACCAACCCAGCCCCAGCGGTAAGCCGCTGATCTGAACATCTTATCTGCATATAGCTTTCATCTGAATCGTTTTAAGAAATCATCATTGTATTTTCCAGGCCGATGATAAGTTCTGGCGGGTCAAATATGACCATGAGGCGGCCAAGAAGGCCAGAAAGGCGAAGAAAGCCGCCCCTCGCAAAAAAGGAAATAGGCCTACTGCTTCAGAGCTGATGCAACTAAGCGACAGCACCGAGTCAGAGGTAACCCCTGAGCCTGTAAGTCCTTGTTGTACTTTGTTGTTTACTTCTGTCCGCCTTATCAATACTTGTTTATCAATAGGACGATACCGGAGCAAGTAACCCGGTGGTTGAAGAGGTAACGACATTTTCCTCCGACTCGGAGCCCTTGCCAAGGCTGAAAATCCGAAGGGTAACCCGGAAAGTAAGATTTTCACATCCTTTAGCTTATCAAGACCCTCAATTTATTTTGAAGCAACAGGTGCATGAGAGCCGGCGGCACACCCGGACCGACAAAAGCACCGACCTCTCCTCCGGGTTACCTGACGCATCGAGGAAACGCCGGACCGAGGTGATCTTAAAATTGTACCCTGTTCATCCTTTGGCAGGTGTTATACGTCAACCGCTCAACTCTTCTGACTCAAATTACCAGGAAACGTCCCCCTCTTCTGGCGACTCTATGCAGTCAAGCCTGCCGGCTTTCAAGACCGTGCCCGGGTAATGATAACCATCTCATACTGTACTTTTGTCTTTACTTACACCATTGTGCTTAACCTTTATGTCCTTCCAGTGCCCAGGCCAAGCTCACCAAGAGGGCGAAGAAATCCAAGCCGGTCGATGAGCCGGACTTGCCTGAGCCGGAGGCAGCCACTCAAGAACCGCCGGCTGCCTCTGCTCCTGAGGCTGCTGCCCCAACCAACAAGCCCGCAACAGAAGCTTCTGTTAACCCGGAGGCCTCCAGCTCGGCTCAACCAGTAGATGACCCGGACGTGGTAATTACCCGGACGGAGTTTGTTGAGCCGGGGAGACCTACCGCGCTGGCCAAGTGCTCCGCCAAAGGGGAGCTGCTAGACTCCCGCCGGGTTAACCTGGACCTCACTGACTACTCCAATTTGAACATTGGAGAGATCGTCTCCAGCTTCGTCAGCCAAGTGCACAAGAGCCGAGACGTAGAGATTGCCATGGTGACCCAGATCCAGCAAAAATCTGAGGTATTATTCTTCTGTCCTCTTACTTACTGCATAGTTACCTTTACCATGCTAGCCCCCAAGTCGACGACTTATGATTGAATATGTTGTAGACTTAGGTTCCGGCTTACCCAATTGAACCGGCAATTTGTAGATAGAAACGTTCAATATGCATTAGCCCCCAAGTGCCAAGTGTCTTTGCTTGGAAAACGCTTGGGACTTTACATTTGTATAGTAACTGTTCACGCCATAACCCGGAAATTTATGCAGGCTACTGGCAAGAAGCTGGAAGCTGACCTCGCTGATCTCAAGAACCGGCTGAAGATGCAAGAGATGGAGACCCGGAAGGCAAATGCCAAATTTGTGTCCAGCATCGCCGCGCAAGAGAAGCTGAAGACGGAGTTTGACGCTGAACGGAAAGCCTGGGCCGAAGAGAAGGCCGCGCTGGTGAACCGGGCCGAACAGGCGGAGAACGCCCTGTCAGAGAAGACGGCCGAACTCTCCGGCTTAAAGCGCCAAGTGTCCCAGATGGTGGCCGCAATCTTCAGTAAGTCATCTCACCGGCTTTCATCAAGTTGTAGAATCTTTTATATCTCATAGTTCATCCTTGTCGGCGACTTATCTGATTCTGTTAAACAGGTCCCAGAAGCACCAACCTCAACCAGAGTGTGGTAACCAAGCTAAAGGCCGTGTACACCCTGGTGGAGCAACTCTACACCGGGTCACAACGTGCCTTAGCTGTGGTGGCCCTATCTAACGAGGTGCCGACTCATCTGGCGGAAGTGCTTCGCCGGCTCGCCGTTCTGCCTCAACGTATCCAAGAGCTGCGACGGGCCTCTGCAAGAGCCAGAGCGATCGCCGCGCTGAGCCGGGCCAAGGCTTTCCTCCCCGAGTTAGACCCGGCGGACATCGCCCTCGGCTGTCCAAGTCTGAAGGAAGACGGCACGGCCTTCGACCAAAGAGACTTTGCCGCCTGCGTGAAGGTCGTGCGCCCGGTGGCGACCCTTATCGGGAATGACACAGATCTGACTAAGTACCAGCCGGGTTACAATGCGGAGAATCAGAGGATCCCGACCCCTCGCTATGAAGCCGTGAGTTTAATTCCGCCGGCTCGTCAGCACACCTTCGCCCCGGAGATTGACCCGGCCGGGTTAATTGACGAGGAACCCCAATTCGAAGCGCTGAGCGGCATCAACTGGAAGTCGTCGACTTTCCAGACCTTGGGAACAACCGGAGGAGAAGAAAGAGACGAGCCGGAGACTTCAACCCAGCAAGCGTCTTAACTTCTGCACACGGATTATAAAACAATGCTCCACCCTTTTGGACTCGATGAGTCTTGTAATAGAGTAGGACCAACACTTTATCTTTGCCGTGCCATCGCGCATGCCCTGAATGCTTGAAGTTTTATTGAAGTTGTCTCCCTTATATTTCTCCGGGTCATTCATTCGCCTTAGTCTCAAATAATTGTCTTTAACTATCCTGCATAGAAAGACGAATCGGAAGTCTCCAGGCGGCTTACCGCCCTGAGAATCATATGTTTAGATATATAACCCGGAATATGAATCGAAAAAGACTGGTCCTCAATTATATCCTTAATACAGTCGTAATAACACACTTAGCAGCCTGCAAGCATACTTCCGGTTTAAATAACCCGGGTAAGAAGGTTGGTACCTTAATTCTGATTTACTTGTCTTAATGACACCCATTGTGTTCAACTAATACTGTAAATCCAAGTTAAACCGGCAAAATGAGACCCGGCCGTACACACTTTGAAATGATCAGAAGAAAACTTACTATGAAGCAGAAGAACTTAGGGGCTTCCGGTTCGAATACGACCAGAGACCCGGCCCAAAGGGGTTATGCTAAGATTCGAATGCGATCATATAACCCCCAGTGGGTGTGGCGATGCCAATCAAGAGGGTATCGACAGCTATGTTCTCTTTGGTTCGAATACGACCTATGTTTGAACAGGAAGCCCCCAAATGACTTTAAGAATTGTTTAACGACGCTGATTCGAATACGATCCACGTCGGTTCCCAAAGGGGTTAAACTAAGATTCAAATATGATCAAAGAAAACTCCCCAATGAGCTCGGCACTTTGCCAATCAAATGGGATCGACAGCTATGTTCTCTTTGGTTCGAATACGACCTATGTTTGAACAGGAAGCCCCCAAGTGATCTTATTACTTACGGCTAGATTCGAAGATGATCATAAGCCGGATCCTCCTTCAAGCTATCATGTAATCTTGCAATGAAAACAACACGTGCACATTTGGAGGAGGAAAAAGGACAGAGGTCCTGCTTTATTGCTTATTATAATATATACATGGCTTAGAGAAATATGTACATCATGAGAGCCGGTGACTCAAGTGTAGTAAGGCCGAAGCTGAGCTATGTTCCACGGCCGACGGGTCTCTTCCTCCGACTTACGTGAATCTTTGTGCTCCCGAATATCAATGAGGTAATATGACCCGTTGTGCAAAGTCTTGCTGACCACAAAGGGCCCTTCCCAAGGCGGGGATAGCTTGTGCGCATCAGTTTGATTCTGGGTGAGCCAGAGCACCAGATCGCCTTCCTGGAAGACCCGGGATTTAACCCGTCGACTATGATAACGGCGCAGGTCTTGTTGATAAATCGCTGAACGAGCTGCGGCCACATCACGCTGTTCGTCCAACAAGTCAAGAGCATCTTGGCGCGCCTGTTCATTGTCCGCCTCAACATAAGCCGCCACTCGAGGCGAGTCATGACGGACGTCACTGGGGAGGACTGCTTCTGCTCCATAAACCATGAAGAAAGGGGTAAAGCCTGTAGACCTGTTAGGAGTAGTGTTGATGCTCCACAGCACGGAGGGCAACTCCTCCACCCAACAACCCGGCGTCCGTTGCAAAGGGACCAAAAGCCGGGGTTTGATGCCCTTCAGAATTTCCTGATTAGCTCTCTCAGCCTGACCATTGGATTGAGGATGAGCCACCGAGGAAACACCAAGTCGGATATGCTCTCGTTGACAAAACTCCTCCATGGCGCCTTTGGATAAATTGGTGCCATTGTCAGTTATAATGCTGTGTGGAAAACCAAAGCGAAAGATCACCTTTTTCATAAACTGAACCGGCGTGGCTGCATCACACTTGCTAACTAGCTCCGCTTCAACCCACTTGGTAAACTTGTCAACTACCACCAAAAGGTGGGTCTTCTTATCCTTGGATCTTTTGAAAGGCCCAACCATATCAAGCCCCCAGACCGCAAAGGGCCAAGTAATTGGGATCATCCTCAGCTCTTGAGCCGGTACATGAGCCCGTCGCGAGAACCTTTGGCAGCCATCACACTTACTGACCAAGTCCTCTGCATCAGCATGAGCCGTCAACCAATAAAAACCATGACGAAAAGCCTTGGCCACAAGAGACTTTGAGCCGGCGTGATGGCCACAATCCCCTTCATGGATCTCACGCAAGATCTCTTGACCTTCCTCAGGGGAAACACAACGCTGAAACGCTCCCGTAACACTGCGGTGATGCAACTCACCATTGATAACAATCATTGACATAGCCCGCCGGGTTATTTGCCTGGCCAAAGTTTCATCCTCAGGCAACTCGCCCCGGGTCATGTAAGCCAGATAGGGCATTGTCTAGTCCGGTATGATATGGAGAGCCGCCACCAGTCGTGCCTCCGGGTCAGGGACAGCCAAGTCTTCCTCTGTAGGCAGCTTAACAGAAGGATTATACAGGACATCCAGGAAAGTATTAGGCGGCACCGGCTTTCGCTGGGATCCTAGCCGGCTTAAAGCATCAGCCGCCTCGTTCTTCCTGCGATCAATGTGCTCTACTTGGTAGCCCTGAAAGTGCCCAACAATGGCATCAACTTCGCGGCAATAAGCCGCCATGAGAGGGTCCTTAGAGTCCCACTTGCCTGATACTTGTTGAGCCACCAAGTCTGAGTCACCGAAACACCTTCCCGGCTCAAGCTCATCTCCTTAGCCATCCGAAGACTGTGGAGCAAGGCCTCGTACTCAGTCGCATTGTTAGTGCAAGGAAACATCAATTGTAGCACATAATGAAACTTGTCACCTTTAGGGGAAGCCAATACAACTCCAGCCCCCAAGCCCTCCAACTGCCTGGACCCATCGAAGTGAATAGTCCAATATGTGTTATCCGGCTTTTGCTCGGGCACTTGTGACTCTGTCCAATCATTGATGAAATCCACCAAGGCCTGAGACTTAACAGCAGTGCGTGGCACATATTTGAGACCATGAGGTCCGAGCTCGATAGCCCACTTAGCCACTCTCCCTGTGGCCTCTCTGTTTTGGATGATATCACCAAGAGGGGCAGAACTGACAACAGTGATGGGATGACCCTGGAAATAATGCTTAAGCTTCCGGCTCGCCATGAACACACCATAAACAAGCTTCTGCCAATGCGGATACCGCTGCTTGGACTCAATGAGCACTTCGCTGACATAATAAACTGGCCGCTGAACCAGATGCTCCTTACCCTCTTCCTTGCGCTCCACCACCACGGCCACACTGAAGGCTCGCGTGTTAGCAGCCACATACAGCAATAAGGGCTCCTTATCAACCGGAGCAGCAAGGACTGGGGCTCTGCCAGCTGCTTCTTTAAGTCCGTGTAGTCCACACACATCCGCCAAGTGTCGTTCTTCTTGAGTACGAGCACCGGGTTAGCTAACCATTCTGGGTGAAAGACTTCAACAATAAACCCGGCCGCCAAGAGCCGAGCCACCTCTTCACCAATAGCTTTCCGCCTCTCCTCATTGAACCGCCGAAGGAACTGCCTGACCGGCTTAAATTTCGGATCAACATTGAGAGTGTGCTCAGCGAGTTCTCTAGGTACACCTAGCATGTCGGAAGGTTTCCATGCGAAGATGTCCCTATTCTCACGGATGAACTCGATGAGCGCGCTTTCCTATTTTGGATCTAGATTGGCACTGATGCTAAACTGCTGAGATGAATCTCCTGGAACGAAATCAACAAGTTTAGTCTCATCAGCCGACTTAAATTTCATTGCCGGCTCATGCTCCGTAGTCGGCTTTTTCAGAGAGGTTATATCTGTTGGGTCAACATTGTCTTTGTAAAACTTCAACTCCTCTGTTGCACAAACAGATTCTGCATAAGCTGCATCGCCTTCCTCACATTCCAAGGCCACCTTCCGGCTGCCGTGAACCGTAATGGTCCCATTATGACCCGGCATCTTGAGCTGTAAATATACGTAACACGGCCGTGCCATGAACTTGGCGTAAGCCGGCCGCCCAAATATGGCATGGTACGGACTTCTTATCTTGACTACCTCAAAGGTCAATTTTTCCACCCTGTAGTTGTTCTCATCTCCGAAGGCCACTTCCAACTCGATCTTGCCGACTGGATAAGCCGACTTACCAGGTACCACACCATGGAAGATAGTGTTTGACTGGCTGAGATTCTT
This sequence comes from Triticum aestivum, assembly GCF_018294505.1. Classification (NCBI taxonomy): domain Eukaryota; kingdom Viridiplantae; phylum Streptophyta; class Magnoliopsida; order Poales; family Poaceae; genus Triticum; species Triticum aestivum. The sequence continues at coordinate 134,746,468 of NC_057805.1, read as the reverse complement.
ATCAACCAACCCCATACGGCGAAAGGTCTCATAATAGAGGATGTTGATGCTGCTGCCTCCGTCCATGAGTACCTTAGTGAACTTATATCCTCCCACCTAAGGAGCCACCACTAAGGCCAAGTGACCCGGATTGTCCACCCGGGGAGGGTGATCCTCTCTACTCCATACTATAGGCTGCTCAGACCACCGCAAGTAGCGTGGAACCGCCGGCTCAACAGCATTCACGGCCCTCTTATGAAGCTTCTGATCTCGCTTACACAGACTGGTGGTAAATACATGGTACTGTCCACCGCTAAGCTACTTTGGATTGGTCTGATAACCCCCCTGCTGCTGTTGATGACCCTGGCCAGACTGCTGATTAAAGCCCCCTTAACCGTTCTGAGGATTAGAGTTTGAGCCGCCGCCCGGGCCATGAAAGCCGCCGGCGCCTGAGCCGCCGCCTGGGCCATTGTAATTCTTAAAGGCCTTCATGATTGCACAATCCTTCCATAGATGAGTTGCTGGCTTCTCTCTAGAGCCATGCCTTGGACAAGGCTCATTCAGCAACTGCTCCAGCATCGGGCCTGACCCGCCGCCTCGGGGAGGGGGCCTCCCCTTACGTCGCTGGTTATTACCTTGTGAGCTAGCGTTGGCCACAAACTCTAGGCTGCCATCGGCCTTGCGCTTGCCTCCTCCTTGGTTCCCCGGGTTATGCTGAGGACCCTTGCCATTGCCGTTCTTCTTTCCCTTCCCTGTCCTTTCATCATCTGAAGCGGGGTCCTTGGTACCATCAGAATCGGCGTACTTGACAAGAGCCGCCATCAGTGTACCCATATCATTGCAGTCGCGCTTAAGCCGCCCGAGTTTCATCTTCAGGGGCACAAAACGACAATTCTGCTCCAACATTAAGACTGCAGAGCCGGCGTCCATCTTATCCGAGGAATGTATTATCTCCTTAACCCGGTGAACCCAATGTGTCGTAGACTCACCCTCCTGCTGCTTGCAGTTAGTCAAATCCACAATTGACATAGACTGCCTACAGGTATCCTTGAAGTTTTGGATGAACCGGGCCTTCAGCTCAGCCCAAGACCCAATGGAATTCGGTGGTAGCCCTTTCAACCAAGTGCGGGCAGTCCCATCTAACATCATGGTGAAGTACTTAGCCATGGCCGCCTCACTGACCTCCAGCAGCTCCATAGCCATCTCAACTCTCGATCCAGGCTGCGGGTTGTAAGTCTGCTGTGTAATTAGGCACCTTCCTAGGACCTTTGAAGTCCTTGGGTAGACGTTCATTGCGGATAGCTGGCACTAAACAAGGGACACCCCCAGTCCTGGTAGGGATACCCACGTCGGCGGAAGTCGTCTGATAAGCCGGGGGAGTCTGGTAAGCCGTCAACTAAGGCACCTGCTCTGCCTCCTACCGCGCTCTGTCCTGGTCTGCTGCGTGAAAAGCTCCATTATGAACCGGGCCATGGCCAGGGGGCGGGTCATGGCGTCGGACGTTACTTGAGCCGGTCGCTGAGACCATGTGCCTGCTGTAACTCGGGCTCCGGCCTGGCCGAGGGGTCGAGTGGATCCTGTCCCGGCTGTAGGAGTACGCCTCTTGCTGCGCCAGTGCTGTCTGAAGGAGTTCCCTGACCCGGCGGGTTTCAATAGCCGTCGGAGAGTCGCCGTCGACTGGGAGAGCCGCCAGCCGTGCTGCCGCGGCGACCATGTTCTCCAGCGGGTTATTATAATGACCCGGGGGTATTGGCACGTACTGAGGCGGGGCAGGGGGCACCTGGGGAGGCCCCATCACTATTGGCTGAATAGGGGTCCCAGACCCGGGCACTATGACCCCTGGCGGGTTACTAGACCCTGCACCTGATGTGTTGAAGAGGTTGCGTGGATCGTAAACCGGAGGGAGTCGAGATTGGGCCTTTTGATGCCTCCTTCTCATGACCTCATTGGACGCGTTCTGATCCATCGTAAGCCGGAAGGACTGCGCCTGGATCAACTGAGTTTGGGCATCGAGAGCCACCATCTCTGCAGCCATCCTGATCCCTTCCGCTGCCAGATCCTCCTTAGCTTTCACTAGATCCAACTTTAACTGTGCCACCTCCGCATCATGCTGAGCTTGATCCGCCGGGTCAACCGTGGCGGTTAACAGGGCCGTCATCCTGTCCGTGAGATCCATTAGCACCTGAGCCGGCGAAGGCACCGGGGTTCCCGCTCCAGCAGCAGGGTTCTGAATAGGCTGTGCACCGGCCATAAAGACTCCGACCTGACTTGGCGGCTCAAACGGGTCCGGAATACTGTCACCGTCGGAACAACCCATGAGCCTGCCATCTTGAAGTTGATACAGCGAATTTGACTCATCAGTGGACGACTCGCCGTCAGAGCCGGCGGCCGCCTCATCCCCAGATCCGGATCGATCAGAGGGCCCTCCATGAATGCATCCCACAAAAGCATGCCTTAAGGCAGGCCGGGCCCGGGCGGGTCGTGCACGCCGAGCCGTCTCGATGAAATCGGCGCAGAGATCCGGCTCAGGGCCCGGCTCACCAATCTTGCCAATGAAAACATGAATTCCACCGAAGGGGACCCGGTACCCGTACTCAATTGAGCCGGCGTCGGGGCCCCAGTTTGCATCGTCGATGTAGAGCTTGTCGCGACGACTCTTGGTCATCCGGCCCACAGTGTATCCCCTGAGCCCTTCGAAGCCGCCCTTCAAGAACTCAAATCCACCGTGCGCTGGCCCCACGGTGGGCGCCAACTGTCGTGGAATTGTCACGGCAGATGTCCTCGAACTAGGACTTAGTCGTGGAGCCATCGCGACTAGGAAGCTTGAAAGGGTTAAGTGGGACAAGGAACACGAGGGCTTATACTGGTTCAGCCCCTTACGGTGAAGGTAAAAGCCTACGTCCAGTTTGAGGTGGTATTGATTAGGGTTTCGATGACCAGGGAGCGAGACCGCTATGCCTGGTTCTCGATGAGATCTTGCTTGTTCCTAAACCGCTGCCGGGTCGTCCCCTTATATAGGGAGGCCGACGCCCAGCAGCTCTCAGAGTCCCGGCCGGCTCATAAGAGTGTCCGGCTCGGACTCTCAACTATTCTTGCCTTACACTACAAGTTCTACCATGATAATAATTGCAACTACGGGCCTTAAGCCGTATCCGGGTCTTAAGCCCATCTCTGGCCCACCGTCTTTAAGCTTGATGCCGGGCTTCTGGCAATGACCATACAAGTGACCCGGCCCCTTCTGGCGGGTGACTCTAAGGTCTATATCCTCAACAGAAGAGGATATCGCAAGCTTGAGCGTTGTATTGCAACATCTTCAATTCTTCCGTGGTTGCTTCATGATTCGGTTCTCTTCCATCTTTGAAGAATTCACCTTGCAAACCAATGCACACAATAGCCCAAACGACGGGGTTATGTCCAAGAATATGCATTTTCATCTTATGCTTCCAACTAGCAAAATTAGTACTATCAAAGTAAGGACCTCTACGGTGGTAATTTCCCTCGCTAGACACCATACTCTCCTAGGTTGTGAAACCAAGGCTATGATCACCAAAGCTATGGAAGTCAAGGCAAATGGAGACCAAAGCTCTGATACCACTTGTAGGATCAAAAGTAGGTTTAGAGGGGGAGTGATTAGACTACTTGACCAAATAAAAATCTAGCCTTTTTCCCAATTTTAAGTCTTGGCAGATTTTAACAACTTAGCACAAGTCAAGCAATCAACCTACACATGCAATTCTAAGAGTATAGCAGTGGAATGTAAAACATTGCATATGAAGGTAAAGGCAGGGTTTGGAAAGGCAAACGCCATGTAGACATGGAGATTTTTGGTGTGGTTCTGATAGGTGGTGCTATCGTACATCCACGTTGATGGAGACTTCAACCCACGAAGGGTAACGGTTGCGCGAGTCCACAGAGGGCTCCACCCACGAAGGGTCCACGAAGAAGCAACCTTGTCTATTCCACCATGGCCATCGCCCACGAAGGACTTGCCTCACTTGGGTACATCTTCATGAAGTAGGCGATCTCCTTGCCCTTACAAACTCCTTGGTTCAACTCCACAATCTTGACGGAGGCTCCCAAGTGACACCTAACCAATCTAGGAGACACCACTCTCCAAAAGGTAATAGATGGTGTGTTGATGATGAACTCCTTGCTCTTGTGCTTCAAATGATAGTCTCCCCAACACTCAACTCTCTCTCACACAGATTTGGCTATGGTGGAAAGATGATTTGAGTGGAATGCAACTTGGGGAAGGCTAGAGATCAAGATTTTTGTGGTTGGATTGGAATGTCTTGGTCTGAACACACGAGTAGGTAGTTCTCTCTCGGAAAATGAGTAGTGGAAGTGTAGGCACGTTCTGATGGCTCTCTCTTGGATAGAGAAGGGGGTGGAGGGGTATATATAGCCTCCACACAAAATCTAACAGTTATACACATTTGAGCCAACTCAGTCAGACCGAATAGGTGAACTCGGTGAGACCGATTCAGTTCAAAATGTGAACGTTAGGATTCTCAGTGGGACCAACAACTCGGTGGGACCGATGCGCTAGGGTTAGCACAAAACTTAATCTCGGTTTGACCGATTGCATGAACTCGGTGAGACCGATTTTAGCAATGAGCAAACAGAAAGTTGGTCAGGCAAACTTGGTGGGACCGATCGCTCCTTTCAGTGATACTGAAATGTTACGAAAGGGAAACAGAGAGTTTGCATTGCGAACTCGGTGGGACCGATCACTCATTTCGGTGAGACCGAAATATTATGAAGGGAAATAGAGAGTTTGCAATCCCATCTCCGTGAGACCGAAATCCCTATCGGTGAGACCGAACTTATTAGGGTTTCTAGCTATGGCTATGTCAAGTGAACTCAGTGGCACCGAATGAATCAAATCGGTGGGGCCAAGTTTGACTTTAGGTTTAGGACATATTTGGAATTGAGAAAGTGGTTCAGGGCTTTGGATCATATCACTAAGCATTTTGAGCAAGTAGACCATTAAGCAACACCTCATCCCCTTCTAACAGTATTGGCCTTTCCTATGGACTCAATGTGATCTTGGATCACTAAAATAGAAATGTAGAGTCTTGAGCTTTTGCCAATATTTGTCCTTAGCATTTTGAGGGGTCCACATCTCTAGTCCATGCCATGCCAATCACTGAACTTTCTGAAATATTCAACTTGAAAGGATATTAGTTCAGTGAGCTATATGTTGTTATGAATTACCAAAACCACCCGGGGATTAGTTGCACTTTCAGATGTTAATCAACATTATTCTTGGATTGTTGCCGGAAATCAAAGGGGCTATGATGATAAGAACTTGGTAGTTCTAAGGTTTCCATGGGTAATATATTTTATGTTGTCTTTGCAAAATCTCTTGACAAAAACACCTCTAAGAAAATCCAAGAGAAAATGACAATACTTAGATCCTTTGTGTTATGCCTAGCTAGGGGCGTAAAGCGATTGCGCTTGTTGGGAGGCAACCCAACTTGTATCTTTTTGGTTTCTTGATGTTTTAAATAAAATACAGAATTATGCCTCTGTTTAGATGTCTTTTTGTGGTTTAAATTAGTGTTTGTGCCAAGCAAAGCCTTTGGGATCATTTTGGGTGATAGTTGATTTGATCTTGGTGAAAAACAGAAACTTTTGCGTCCAGAAAAACAATTTTTGAAAATCACAGAAGCAATGAAAAATTCTGATTTTTTTACAGGAGATTGATATACAAATTTCTCATGTTTTCCTATATTTTCAGAATTTTTGGAGTTGCAGAAGTATTTGAAATATCCAAATTGCTACATATTGTTCTGTTTTTGACAGATTCTGTTTTCTTTGCATTGTGTGCTTGTTTCGATGGTTCTATGGTTTTATTTGAAGAGTTTTTACCATAGAAAAGTTGGAATACAGTAGATATAATGCAATAATAAAATATGAATGGGTTTGCAACTGTACTTATAGTAGTGATTTGCTTTCTTATACTAACGGATATCACGAAGGTTTTGTTGAGTTTTGTGTGGTTGAAGTTTTCAAGTTTTGGGTGATGTTATGATGGATGAAGGAATAAGGAGTAAGAAGAGCATAAGCTTGGGGATTCCCATAGCATCCCAAGCTATTATCCAAAGAGAAGCAAGTAACTAAGCTTGGGGATGCCCGAGTGGCATCCCCTCTTTCTTCAAACAAACATCGGTATTTTACTTGGAACTATATTTTTATTCGTCACATATTATGAGTTTTGCTTGGAGCGTCTTGTATGATATGAGTCTTTGCTTGTTTTGATTTTTATTTTTAATCTTGAATCCTTGCTGGACACACCTATTTGAGAGAGCCAAAATTATGCTATGACTTGTTAGAATTGCTCTCTATGCTTCACTTAAATCTTTATGAGCTATGGAATTGCTCTAGTGCTTCAATTATATCTTTTTTAGCACGATGTGATTTATTATTTTTGAAGAAATGCTCTCATGCTTCACTTAGAACTATTTGCGAGTTAGTATTTTTTTAATAAATTCTCTCTTGCTTCACTTAAATTATTTTGAGAGAAAGAAATATGATGCTCATGATCTTCACTTATATTTGTTTGAGCTTATTAAAAGCAACATATGAAACTAGTCCCAAAGTGATAGATATCCAAGAAGGATATAATAAAAACTTTCATGAAGATCATTGGACAAAATAAACTTGATTTTTTGTAATAGTTTTGAGATATGATGATATGATATGTGAGTCATGTTGATGAGTAATTATGCTTTAGTAAGAATATTGGTGTTAAGGTTTGTGATTCCCTATGCAAGCACGAAAGTCAATAGTTATGTAATGAAATTACATCCTACTTGTGGTGCATTATTTGGTGTTAGTTATGCTTAATGCTCGCTTATGAGATTTTTCGTTTCTTGGTTGGATGCTTCAAAATCTTTTGCTAGCCTTCATTTGCACCAATATGATCACTACTTGCGCATCAAAAATCATTTAACTAGTTTTGCCACATGAGTCCACCATACCTACCTATATGTGGTATTCTTTTGCCGTTCTAAGTAAATTTGTATGTGCCATCTCTAATTTTCAAAATAAATTTCTCTTTCGTGTGCTCGTACCGCTCATGAAACGGTAGGGGATAGCTAATATATTTCCATGCTAGATATGTTATTCTCAAGATGAGTGTTTTATTCACTTGTCATTGCACGAGAGTAAGGCAAAGGTATTCGGGATGCCTAGTCCCGAAATGAAAAATGAATTTACTTTATGTTGTCAAACAATAAATTCCTTAGAAAGTGTTGGTATGGAAGGCACCTGTGGATACAGCTAGCCATGGAAAGTGAAAGTATGGTTGAAAAAGGAACAAACTTTATATTCTATTTGGGAACCGCCTATGATATATCTAGCATGGAAAGTATTGGGAACTACTCGATCGTTTTCGTTGATAGGAAAAGCATGCCTCCCAAAATGTTTTTACCTCTATCTTTTTCGCTTTGAGCTCTGGCACCTCTACAAATCCCTACTTCCCTCTGTGAAGGTCCTTTCTTTTACTTTATACAATTTTTATTTTTACTTGAGTCTCCATATTCTCTTATAAAGCTGCAACTAAGGGTCACTATGATCGTACTTGAGCATTGGGTGTAGCTAATATGCGAGTGTGTTTCATGAATGGATCAATGATTGAGCATAATGGGCTAGGGATAACTTAGTTTAGCGTTGATATTTTGAAAGACATGGTTGCTTGATGATATGCTTGAGTATTAAAGTCCTCATATCAAAACTAGACTATTGCGTTGAACCATATAAAAGTACAAATGTCCATGCTACAAAGAAAAGAATATGTGACGAACATGTTAGGCAGCATTCCACATCAAATTTTCTGTTTTTATCATTTACCAACTCGAGAACGAGCAGGAATTAAGCTTCGGGATGCTGATACGTCTCCAACGCATCTATAATTTTTTATTGTTCCATGTTCTTATATTATCATTCTTTTATGTTTTACAATCATTTTATATCTTTTTTTGGTACTAACCTATTGACATAGTGCCCAGTGCGAGTTGCTGTTTTCTGCTTGTTCTTTACATCGCAAGAAATCAATATCAAACGGAGTCCAAATGCAACGAAACTTTTTGTGGAATTTTGATGGACCAAAAGACACCCAATGGGCCGAAGAAGCACCTGGGGGTGCCCCGAGGGGGGCACAACCCACCAGGGCGCGGTTGGGCCCCCAGGTGGGTTGTGCCCACCTCGGTGAAGGAAATATGCCCTAGAGGCAATAATAAAGTTATTATCTATTTCCTTATTTCATGATAAATGTTTATTATTCATGCTAGAATTGTATTAATCGGAAACTTAGTACATGTGCGAATACATAGACAAACAGAGTGTCACTAGTATGCCTCTACTTGACTAGCTCGTTAATCAAAGATGGTTAAGTTTCCTAGCCATAGACATGAGTTGTCATTTGATGAACGGGATCACATCATTAGAGAATGATGTGATTGACAAGACCCATCCGTTAGCTTAGCATTATGATCGTTGAGTTTTATTGCAATTGCTTTCTTCATGACTTATACATGTTCCTCTGACTATGAGATTATGCAACTCCCAAATACTGGAGGAACACTTAGTGTGCTATCAAATGTCACAATGTAACTGGGTGATTATAAAGATGCTCTAAAGGTGTCTCCGATGGTGTTTGTTGAGTTGGCATAGATCGAGATTAGGATTTGTCACTCCGATTGTCGGAGAGGTATCGCTGGCCCCTCTCGGTAATGCACATCACTATAAGCCTTGCAAGCAATGTGACTAATAAGTTAGTTACGGGATGATGCATTACGGAACGAGTAAAGAGACTTGCCGGTAACGAGATTGAACTAGGTATTGAGATACCGATGATCGAATCTCAGGCAAGTAACATACCGATGACAAAGGGAACAAGGTATGTTGTTATGCGGTTTGACCGATAAAGATCTTCGTAGAATATGTAGGAACCAATATGAGCATCCAGGTTCCGCTATTGGTTATTGACCGGAGATGAGTCTCGGTCATGTCTACATAGTTCTCGAACCTGTAGGGTCCGCACGCTTAACGTTCTGTGACGATCGGTGTTATGAGTTTATGTGTTTTGATGTACCGAAGGTTGTTCGGAGTCCCGCATGTGATCACGGACATGACGAGGAGTCTCGAAATGGTCGAGATATAATGATCGATATATTGGATGGCTATGTTTGGACATCGGAATGGTTCCGGGTGAGTTCAGGCATTTACCGGAGTACCGGGAGGTAACCGAAACCCCCCCCAGGGAGTGTATGGGCCTTATTGGGCCTTAGTGGGAGAGATGAGGAGGCGGCCTAGGAGGGGGCGCCCCCCCCAAGCCCAATCCGAATTGGGAAGGGGGCCGGCCCCCCTTTCCTTCCTCTCTCTCTCCTCCTTCCTTCCTCTCCTACTCCTACTTGGAAGGGGGGAATCCTACTCCCGGTGGGAGTAGGACTCCCCTAGGGCGCGCCATAGAGAGGGCCAACCCTCCCCCTCCTCCACTCCTTTATATACGGGGGAGGGGGCACCCCATAGACACACAAGTAGATCATTGTCTTAGCCGTGTGTGGTGCCCCCCTCCACCATAATCCACCTCGGTCATATCGTCGTGGTGCTTAGGCAAAGCCCTGCGCCGGTAGCTTCATCATCACCGTCATCACGCGGTCGTGCTGACGAAGCTCTCCCTCGACACTCAGCTGGATCGAGAGTTCGTGGGACGTCACCAAGCTGAAAGTGTGCAGATCGCGGAGGTGCCGTACTTTCGGTACTAGGATCGGTCGGACCGTGAAGACGTACGACTACATCAACCGCGTTGTCATAACACTTCCGCTTTCAGTCTACGAGGGTATATAGACAAGACTCTCCCCTCTCATTGCTATGCATCACCTAGATGGATCTTGCGTGTGCGTAGGATTTTTTTTTAAATTACCGCGTTCCCCAACAGTGGCATCCGAGCCAGGTCTATGCGTAGATGTTATATGCACGAGTGGAACACAAAGAGTTGTGGGCGATAATAGTCATACTGCTTACCAGCATGTCATACTTTGATTCAGCGGTATTGTTGGATGAAGTGGCTCAGACCGACATTACGCGTATGCTTACGTGAGACTGGTTCTACCGACGTGCTTCACACAGAGGTGGCTAGTGGGTGTCAGTTTCTCCAACTTTAGTTGAATCGAGTGTGACTACGCCCGGTCCTTGTTGAAGGTTAAAACAGCAAACTTGATGAAAAATCATTGTGGTTTTGATGCGTAGGTAAGAACGGTTCTTGCTAAGCCCGTAGCAGCCACGCAAAACTTGCAACAACAAAGTAGAGGACGTCTAACTTGTTTTTGCAGGGCATGTTGTGATGTGATATGGTCAAGACGTGATTATATAAATTGTTGTATGAGATGATCATGTTTTGTAACACAGTTATCGGCGACTGGCAGGAGCAATATGGTTGTCACTTTATTGTATGAAATGCAATCGCCATGTAATTGATTTACTTTATCACTAAGCGGCAGCGATAGTCGTGACAGCAATAGTTGGCGAGATGACAACGATGCTTCGATGGAGATCAAGGTCTCAAGCCGGTGACGATGGTGACCATGACGGTGCTTTGGAGATGGAGATCAAAGGCACAAGATGATGATGGCCATATCATATCACTTATTAGATTGCATGTGATGTTTATCCTTTTATGCATCTTATTTTGCTTAGTTCGGTGGTAGCATTATAAGATGATCCCTCCATAAATTTCAAGGTATAAGTGTTCTCCCTGAGTATGCACCGTTGCGACGGTTCTTCGTGCTGAGACACCACGTGATGATCGGGTGTGATAAGCTCTACGTTCACATACAAAGGGTGCAAGCCAGTTTTGCACACGCAGAATACTCGGGTTAAACTTGACGAGCCTACCATATGCAGATATGGCCTCGGAACACTAAGACCGAAAGGTCGAGCGTGAATCATATAGTAGATATGATCAACATTGTGATGTTCACCATTGAAAGCTACTCCATCTCACGTGATGATCGGACATGGTTTAGTTGATTTGGATCACGTGATCACTTAGAATATTAGAGGGATGTCTATCTAAGTGGGAGTTCTTAAGTAATATGATTAAATTGAACTTTAATTTATCATGAACTTAGTCCTGATAGTATTTGCATAACTATGCTGTAGATCAATAGCTCGCGATATAGCTCCCCGTTTATTTTTGATATGTTCCTAGAGAAAAATAAGTTGAAAGATGATAGTAGCAATGATGCGGACTTGGTCCGTGATCAGAGGATTATCCTCATTGTTGCACAGAAGAATTATGTCCTTGATGCACCGCTAGGTGATGGACCTATTGCAGGAGCAGATACAGACGTTATGAACATTTGACAAAGCTCAGTATGATGACTACTTGATAGTTTAGTGCACCATGCTTTACGGCTTAGAACCGGGACTTCAAAAATGTTTTGAATGCCACGGAGCATATAAGATGTTCCAGGAGTTGATTGGTATTTCATACTCATGCCCGTGTCGAGAGGTATGAGACCTATGACAGTACTTTGCCTATAATATGGAGGAGAGTAGTTCAACCAGTGAGCATGTGCTCAGATTGTCTGGGTACTACAATTGTTTGAATCAAGTGGGAATTAATCTTCCAGATAAGATAGTAACCGACAAAGTTCTCTAGTCACTATCACCAAGTTACTAGAACTTCGTAATGAACTATAATATGCAAGGGATGACGAAAGTAATTCCCGAGCTCTTCGCGATGCTGAAATCAGCGAAGGTAGAAATCAAGGAATAGCATCAAGTGTTGATGGTTGACAATACCACTAGTTTCAAGTAAAAGGGAAAGGGAAGAAAGGGAGCTTCAAGATGAATGACAAGCAAGTTACCACTCCCATGAAGAAGCCTAAAGCTAGACCCAAGCCTGAAACTAAGTGCTTCTACTGCAAAGGAGATGGTCACCGGAAGCGGAACTGCCCCTAGATACTTGGCAGATAAGAAGGATGGCAAAGTGAACAAAGTTATATTTGATATACATGTTATTGATGTGTACTTTACTAGTGTTTATAGCAACCCCTCGGTATTTGATAATGGTTCAGTTGCTAAGAGTAGTAACTCAAAACGGGAGTTGCAAAATAAATAGAGACTAGTTAAGGGCGAGGTGATGATGTGTGTTGGAAGTGATTCCAAGGTTGATAAGATCACCATCGCACACTCCCTTTACTTTCGAGATTAGTGTTGAACGAAAAATAAATGTTATTTGGTGTTTGCGATTGAGCATGAATATGATTGGATCATGTTTATTGCAATACGGTTATTCATTTAAGTCAAAGAATAATTGTTGTTCTATTTACATGAATAAAACCTTCTATGGCCATACACTAAAAATGGTTTATTGAATCTCGATCGTGTTGATACACATATTCATAATATTGATGCCAAAAGATGCAAAGTTGATAATGATAGTGCAACATATTTGTGGCACTGCCGTTTAGGTCATATTGGTGTAAAGCGCATGAAGAAGCTCCATGCCGATGGGTTTTTGGAATCACTTGATTATGAATCACTTGATGCTTGCGAACCATGCCTCATGGGCAAGATGACTAAGACTCCGTTCTCCGGAACAATGGAGTGACCCACCGACTTATTGGAAATAATACATACTGATGTATGCGATCTGATGAGTGTTGAGGCTCGCGGCGGGAATCGTTATTTTCTAACCTTCACAGATGATCTAAGCAGATATGGGTATATCTACTTGATGAAACATAAGTCTGAAACATTTGAAAAGTTCAAAGAATTTCAGAGTGAATAGGAAAATCATCGTAACAAGAAAATAAAGTTTCTATGATCTGATCGCGGAGACGAATATTTGAGTGACGAGTTTGGTCTTCATTTGAAACAATGTGGAATAGTTTCGCAACTCACGCCACATGGAACACCACATCATAATGGTGTGTCCGAACGTCATAATCATACTTTACTAGATATGGTGCGATCTATGATGTCTCTTACCGATTTACCACTGTCGTTTTTGGGGTTATGCATTAGAGACAGCTGCATTCACGTTAAATAGGGCACCATCTAAATCCGTTGAGACGACACCATATGAACTGTGGTTTGGCAAGAAACCCAAGTTGTTGTTTCTTAAAGTTTGGGGCTGCGATGCTTACGTGAAAAAGCTTCAACCTGATAAGCTCGAACCCAAATCGGAGAAATGTGTCTTCATAGGATACCCAAAGGAGACTGTTGGGTACACCTTCTATCACAAATCCAAAGGCAAGATATTCGTTGCTAAGAATAGATCCTTTCTAGAGAAGGAGTTTCTCTCGAAAGAAGTGAGTGGGAGGAAAGTAGAACTTGATGAGGTAACTGTACATGCTCCCTTATTGGAAAGTAGTTCATCACAGAAATCACTTCCTGTGATTCCTACACCAATTAGTGAGGAAGCTAATGATGATGATCATGAAACTTCAGATCAAGTTGCTATCGAACCTTGTAGGTCAACCAGAGTACATTCCACGCCAGAGTGGTACAGTAATCCTCTTCTGGAAGTCATGTTACTAGACCATGACAAACCTACGAACTATGAGGAAGCGATGACGAGCCCAGATTGCCAAAATGGCTTGAGGCCTAAAATCTGAGAAGGGATCCATGTATGAGAACAAAGTATGGACTTTGGTGGACTTGCCCGATGATCGCCAAGCCATTGAGAATAAATGGATTTTCAAGAGGAAGACGAACGCTGATGGTTGTGTTACTATCTACAAAGATCGAATTGTCACAAAAGGTTTTCGACAAGTTCAAGGTGTTGACTATGATGAGATTTTCTCACTCGTATCGATGCTTAAGTCTGTCGGAATCATGTTAGCAATTGCCACATTTTATGAAATCTGGAAAATGGATAACAAAACTGCATTCCTTAATGGATTTATTTAAGAAGAGTTGTATATGATGCAACCAGAAGGTTTTGTCAATCCTAAAGGTGCTAACAAAACGTGCAAGCTCCAGCGATCCATCTATGGACTGGTGCAAGCATATCGGAGTTGGAATATACGCTTTGATGAGTTGATCAAAGCATATAGTTTTATACAGACTTGCGGTGAAGCCTGTATTTACAAGAAAGTGAGTGGGAGCACTACAGCCTTTCTGATAAGTATACGTGAATGACATATTGTTGATCGGAAATGATGTAGAATTTTCTGGAAGCATAAAGGAGTGTTTGAAAGGAATTTTTCAAAGAAAGACATCGGTGAAGCTGCTTACATATTGAGCATCAAGATCTGTAGAGATAGATCAAGACACTTGATAAGTATTTTCAATGAGTAAATACCTTGACAAGATTTTAAAATGGAACAATCAAAGAAAGAGTTCTTGCATGTATTGCAAGGTGTGATGTTGAGTAAAGACTCAAAACCCGACCACGACAGAAAATAGAATGAAAAGTCATTCCCTATGCCTGAGTCATAGGTTCTATAAAGTATGCCATGCTGTGTACTAGACCTATTGTGTACCTCACCATGAGTTTGGCAAGAGGGTACAATAGTGATCCAGGAGTGGATCACTGGACAGCGGTTAAAATTATCCTTAGTGGTATAAGGATATGTTTCTCGGTTATGGAGGTGACAAAAGGTTCGTCGTAAAGGGTTACGTCGATGCAAGTTTTGACACTGATCCAGATGACTCTAAGTCTCAATCTGGATACATATTGAAAGTGGGAGCAATTAGCTAGAGTAGCTCCGTGCAGAGTATTGTAGACATAGAATATTTGCAAAATACATACGGCTCTGAATGTGGCAGACCCGTTGACTAAACTTCTCTCACAAGCAAAACATGATCACACCTTAAGTACTCTTTGGGTGTTAATCACATAGCGATGTGAACTAGATTATTGAATCTAGTAAACCCTTTGGGTGTTGGTCACATGATGATGTGAACTATTGGTGTTAAATCACATGGCATGTGAACTAGATTATTGGCTCTAGTGCAAGTGGGAGATTGAAGGAAATATGCCCTAGAGGCAATAATAAAGTTATTATTTATTTCCTTATTTCATGATAAAGTTTATTATTCATGCTAGAATTGTATTAACCGGAAACTTAGTACATGTGTGAATACGTAGACAAACAGAGTTTCACTAGTATGCCTCTACTTGACTAGGTCGTTAATCAATGATGGTTAAGTTTCCTAGCCATATACATGAGTTGTCATTTGATGAACGTGATCACATCATTAGAGAATGATGTGATTGACAAGACCCATCCATTAGCTTAGCATTATGATCGTTGAGTTTTATCGCTATTACTTTCTTCATGACTTATACATGTTCCTCTGACTATGAGATTATGCAACTCCCGAATACCGGAGGAACACTTAGTGTGCTATCAAACGTCACAACATAACTGGGTGATTATAAAGATGCTCTACAGGTGTCTCCGATGGTGTTTGTTGAGTTGGCATAGATCGAGATTAGGATTTGTCACTCTGATTGTCGGAGAGGTATATCTGGGCCCTCTCGGTAATGCACATCACTATAACCCTTGCAAGCAATGTGACTAATGAGTTAGTTATGGGATGATGCATTACGGAACGAGTAAAGAGACTTGCGGGTAACGAGATTGAACTAGGTATTCAGATACCGACGATCGAAGCTCGGGCAAGTAACATACCGATGACAAAGGGAACAACGTATGTTGTTATGCGGTTTGACCGATAAAGATCTTCGTAGAATATGTAGGAACCAATATGAGCATCCAGGTTCTGCTATTGGTTATTGACCGGAGATGAGTCTCGGTCATGTCTACATAGTTCTCGAGCCCGTAGGGTCCGCACGCTTAACGTTCTATGACGATCGGTATTATGAGTTTATGTGTTTTGATGTACCGAAGGTTGTTCGGAGTCCCGGATGTGATCACGGACATGATGAGGAGTCTCGAAATGGTCGATACATAAAGATTGATATATTGGATGGCTATGTTTGGACATCGGAATGGTTCCGGGTGAGTTCGGGCATTTACCGGAGTACCGTGAGGTTACCGGACCCCCCCCCCCCGGGGAGTGTATGGGCCTTATTGGGCCTTAGTGGGAGAGAGGAGGTGGCAACCTAGGAGGGCCCCCCCAAGCCCAATCCGAATTGGGAAGGGGGTCGGCCCCCCTTTCCTTCCTCCCTCTCTCCTCCTTCCTTCCTCTCCTACTCCTACTTGGAAGGGGGGAATCCTACTCCCGGTGGGAGTAGGACTCCCCTAGGGTGCGCCATAGAGAGGGCCGGCCCTCCCCCTCCTCCACTCCTTTATATACGGGGGAGGGGGCACCCCATAGACACACAAGTTGATCATTGTCTTAGCCGTGTGCGGTGCCCCCCTCCACCATAATCCACCTTGGTCATATCGTCATAGTGCTTAGGCGAAGCCCTGCGCCGGTAGCTTCATCATCACCGTCATCACGCCGTCGTGCTGACGAAGCTCTCCCTCGACACTCATCTGGATCAAGAGTTCGTGGGACGTCACCGAGCTGAACGTGTGCATATCGCGGAGGTGTCGTACTTTCGGTACTAGGATCGGTCGGACCGTGAAGACGTGCGACTACATCAACCGCGTTGTCATAACGCTTTGCTTTCGGTCTATGAGGGTACATAGACAACACTCTCCCCTCTCATTTCTATGCATCACCTAGATGGATCTTGCGTGTGCGTAGGAATTTTTTTGAAATTACTGCGTTCCCCAACATTCAGTGGCCTCCTGCATCGCCTCTTTGCTCTATAAATACTCCAATATTCCAGAAACCCTATGGTAGTTGACAAAAATCAATTCCAGCCGCCGCAAGTTCCAGAACCACCAGATCCAATCTAGACACCATCACGGAGGGGTTCATCATCCTCATTGGTGCCTCTCCGATGATGCGTGAGTAGTTCATTGTAGACCTACGGGTCCATAGTTAGTAGCTAGATGGCTTCCTCTCTCTCTCTCTCTTTTGATTCTCTATACAATGGTCTCTTGGAGATCCATATGATGCAACTCTTTTTACGGTGTGTTTGTTGGGATCCGATGAACTTTGAGTTTATGATCAGATCTATGTTTTTATCCATGAAAGTTATTTGAGTCTTCTTCGATCTCTTATATGCATGATTGCTTATAGCCTCGTATTTCTTCTCCGATATTTGGGTTTTGTTTGGCCAACTTGATCTATTTATCTTGCAATGGGAAGAGGTGCTTAGTGATGGGTTCGATCTTACGGTGCTTGATCCCAGTGACAGAAGGGGAACCGACACGTATGTATCGTTACTATTAAGGATAACAAGATGGGGTCTATTTCTACATAAATAGATCTTGTCCACATCATGTCATCGTTCTTATTGCATTACTCCATTTTCCATGAACTTAATACACTAGATGCATGCTGGATAGCGGTCGATGTGTGGAGTAATAGTAGTAGATGTAGGCAGGAGTCGGTCTACTAATCTTGGACGTGATGCCTATATAATGATCATTGCCTGGATATCGTCATGATTATTTGAAGTTCTATCAATTGCCCAACAGTAATTCGTTTACCCACCGTTTGCTATTTTTCTCGTGAGAAGCCACTAGTGAAATCTACGGCCCCCGGTCTCTTCTTTATTATATTTGCCTTCGCGATCTATTTTCATTTGCTTTTTTTTCAGATCTATTAAACCAAAAAATAAAAAAATACCTTGCTGCAATTTTTGTTTATTTATTTTATCTCGCGTTCCCGCGAGATCTATTTATTCAATCTACTACAATTTTATCTATATTTTTACCCGTGAGGGATTGACAACCCCTCTCTTACGTCGGGTTGCAAGTATTTGTTCTTTGTGTGTAGGAGCTATTTACGTGGTGTTGCGTGGTTCTCCCACTGGTTCTATAACCTTGGTCTCATCACTGAGGGAAATACCTACCATTGCTATGCTGCATCATCCCTTCCTCTTTGGGGAAATACCGACGTAGTTCTAGCAAACATTAGTTGTCTCCCAGCAAGCGCTTTTCTGTAAAGCCTTTTAGCTAGGCGTTGATAATTTTAATGATGCTCACATGAAATACAAGAATTGAAGCACAAAGAGAGCATCATATAGCATGTGAAAAACACATCTAAGTCTAACATGTTTCCTATGCATAGGCATCTTATAGGCAAACAAATTATCAAGGCGAGCAAAAACTAGCATGTGCAAGGAAGAAGAAAGAAACAATAGCAATCTCATCGTAACAACAGGTAATTTAGTAACATGCAAATTTCTACGACTATATTTCCCTCTCTCATAATAATTACACGTGGGATCATATTCAAATTCAACAATATATCTATCACATAACATATTCTCTACATGATCCACATGCATGCAAAGTTGACACTCTTCCAAAATAGTGGGATTATCATCAAATAAAGTCATGACCTCTCCAAGCCCACTTTTATTAAAAATTCATAAGATTGATCAAACTCCAAAGTAGTGGGATTATTATTTACTAAAGTTGACACTCTTCCAAACCCGCTTTCAATAATATTGCAAACATTATTATCAATATCATGAGGCTTAAACAAATTTTCAAGATCATAAGATGCATCACCCCAATCATGATCAGTACAATAAGTAGTGGTCATAGCAAAATTAGCATCCCCAAGCTTGGGGTTTTGCATATCATTAGCACAATTAACATTAATAGAATTTATAATAACATCACTGCAATCATGCTTTTCATTCAAGGAACTATCATGAATCACTTCATAAATTTCATCACAATTTTTAGATTCATGAATTTCAAGCAAAACTTCATAAAGATAATCTAGTGCACGCAACTCACTAGAAATTGGTTCATCATAATTGGATCTCTTAAAAAGATTAGCAAGTGGATGAGGATCCATAAACTTTTTTCTTTCTTATTTTTAATAAACACACAATTATACCAAGCGAACGAGCAAACCAACCAAGACATAAAGGCAAACAAAAAGACGAACAGGAAGAAGGGCGAATAAAACGGCAAATATTTTTGTGTTTTTCTAAAAACGTTTTAGAAGTGGGGGAGAGGAAAACAAGAGGCAAATGGCAAATAATGTAATGCAAGAGATGAGAGTTTATGGTGGGTACTTGGTAGGCTTGATGTAGAACCTCCCCGACAACGGAGCCAGAAATTCTTCCTGCTACTTCTTGAGCTTGCGTCGGTTTTTCCCTTGAAGAGGAAAGGGTGATGTAGAAAAGTAGAGATAAGTATTTCCCTCGGTTTGAGAACCAAGGTATCAATCCAGTAGGAGGTACACGTAAGTCTCCAATCTATGCACCTGCACAAACAATCAAACACTTGCACCCAACACGATAAAGGGGTTGTCAATCCCTTCAGGTCACTTGCAAGGATGAGATCTGATAGAGAAAGATATAAAAGATTACTAAAACGTCAAACAAAATAAAAGTAAATAAATTGCAGCAAGGTATTTTTGGGTTTTTGGTTTATAGATCTGAAAATATATGGTGGAAAATAGACCCGGGGGCCATAGGTTTCACTAGAGGCTTCTCTCTTGAAAGAGAACATAAGGTGGGTGAACGAATTACTGTCGAGCAATTGATAGAAAAGCACAAAGTTATGACAATATCTAAGGCAATGATTATGAATATAGGCATTGATACGTCTCCAACGTATCTATAATTTTTTATTATTCCATGCTATTATATTATCAATCTTGGATGTTTTGTATGCGTTTATATGCTATATGATTTTTGGGACTAACCTATTAACCCAGAGCCCAGTGCCAGTTTCTGTTTTTTCCTTGTTTTTGAGTATCACAGAAAAGGAAAACCAAACGAAGTCCAATTGACCTGAAATTTCACGGAGATTATTTTTGGACCAGAAGAAGCCCATGGAGTATCGGAGATGGGCCAGAAGAGTCCTGAGGCACCCACGAGGGTGGGGGGCGCGCCCTACCCCCCTAGGCGCGCCCCCTACCTCGTGGCCGCCTCGGAGACCACCCTGACTTGTTCCCGACGCCAAAACCTCTTATATATACCCAAACTACCAGAACATAACCTAGATCGGGAGTTCCGCCGCCGCAAGCCTCTGGAGCCACCAAAAACCAATCGGGACCCTGTTCCGGCACCCTGCCGGAGGGGGGATCCCTCACCGGTGGCCATCTTCATCATCCCGGCGCTCTCCATGACGAGGAGGGAGTAGTTCACCCTCGGGGCTGAGGGTATGTACCAGTAGCTATGTGTTTGATCTCTCTGTCGTGTTCTTGATTTGGCACGATCTTGATGTATCACGAGCTTTGCTGTTATAGTTGGATCTTATGATGTCTCTCCCCCTCTACTCTCTTGTAATGGATTGAGTTTTCCCTTTGAAGTTATCTTATCGGATTGAGTCTTTAATGATTTGAGAACACTTGATGTATGTCTTGCATGTGCTTATCTGTGGTGACAATGGGATATTCATGTGATCTACTTGATGTATGTTTTGGTGATCAACTTGCGGGTTCCGTGACCGCGTGAACTTATGCATAGGGGTTGGCAGACATTTTCGTCTTGACTCTCCGGTAGAAACTTTGGGGCACTCTTTGAAGTTCTTTGTGTTGGTTGAATAGATGAATCTGAGATTGTGTGATGCATATCGTATAATCATACCCACGAATACTTGTGGTGACATTGGAGTATCTAGGTGACATTAGGGTTTTGGTTGATTTGCGTCTTAAGGTGTTATTCTAGTACGAACTCTAGGATAGATTGAACGGAAAGAATAGCTTCATGTTATTTTACTACGGACTCTTGAATAGATCGATCAGAAAGGATAACTTTGAGGTGGTTTCGTACCCTACAATAATCTCTTCGTTTGTTCTCCGCTATTAGTGACTTTGGAGTGACTCTTTGTTGCATGTTGAGGGATAGTTATATGATCCAATTATGTTATTATTGTTGAGAGAACTTGCACTAGTGAAAGTATGAACCGTAGGCCTTGTTTCCTAGCATTTCAATACCATTTTCGCTCACTTTTATCATTAGTTACCTTGCTGTTTTTATATTTTCAGATTACAAAAACCTATATCTACCATCCATATTGCACTTGTATCACCATCTCTTCGCCGAACTAGTGCACCTATACAATTCACATTGTATTGGGTGTGTTGGGGACACAAGAGACTCTTTGTTATTTGGTTGTAGGGTTGTTTGAGAGAGACCATCTTCATCCTACGCCTCCCACGGATTGATAAACCTTAGGTCATCCACTTGAGGGAAATTTGCTAATGTTCTACAAACCTCTACACTTGCAGGCCCAACAACGTCTATAAGATGAAGGTTGAGTAGTAGACATCAGGCATCATGTCCATATCAAGTGGACCCAAACGATTCTGCATCTACTACTATTACTCCACACATCGACCACTATCCATCATGCATCTAGAGTATTAAGTTCATAAGAACGGAGTAACGCCTTAAGTAAGATGACATGATGTAGAGGGATAAACTCAAGCAATATGATGAAAGCCCCATCTTTTTATCCTTGATGGCAACAATACAATACGTGCCTCGCTACCCCTACTTTTTCATTGGGTGAGGACACCGCAAGATTGAACCCAAAACTAAGCACCTTCTTGGTAACCCACAAGTATAGGGGATCGCAACAGTTTTTGAGGGTAGAGTATTCAACCCAAATTTATTGATTCGACACAAGGGGAGCCAAAGAATATTCTCAAGTATTAGCAGTTGAGTTGCCAATTCAACCACACCTAAAAGACTTAGTATCTACAGCAAAGTATTTAGTAGCAAAGTAATGTGGAAGTAACAGTAACGGTGGCAAAAGTAACAGTAGCAGTTTTGTGATCGTAACAGCAGTAGCAACGAAAGTAACTTACATTACTGCAGGATGCTGCTAACGCGACACAACGATCAGAGACCCTTCGACGAAACTGTGTGCGATGCAATAATCGCAAACGGTGGTGTAAAAGAACCATCAAAAAAGGTGCAAAACATTTGCGATGACGGAGCCAACAAACACGGTTCAGATTTTAGTTGCGTGTGTGATGCAGGGCATACGGTTCAGTTCAATGAACTGTTTGAAATGAGGCGGAACAAAAGAAACGGGCAGCCAGATGAAGGCGTGTTCGATATACAGCATACGGTTCACTCGGATGAACTATTTGTGATGAGGAGGAACAATAGAAACAAGCAGCTAGATAAAGGTGTGTGCGATTGAGGGCATACACTTCAGAAGGATTAACTGTTTGCAATTAGGCAACAGAACAGAAACGGGTCAGCCATATCAAAGTGTTTGCGATTGATGGCATACACTTCACACGAATGAACTGTTTGCGATTAGCCACAACAAACTAAAACAGTTAGATAGATCAACGTGTGTGCGCTAGACAGGCACACACATTCTAATTAAAAGAAGTGTGCGCGATGGTAATAACGAACGTGCACGGTTGTTGGAACAAGACGTGTGCTGACATTGTCTATTGCGGTGCACCCTATGGTGCAAACGCCACGTACGCGGCCAAGAAGGTGTACGTGCCCACTTATAACCGTCAATAAATTTAGAATAGTGCCGCACTTATAACGCGGCCAAGAAGGTGTACGTGTCCGGGAATAGTGCCGCACTTATAACCGTCAATAAATTTAGAACCTACGTCCCGTCACATTCCAAATTGCAAACCAGTTCACACCAATCAAAACCTAAACGGTTTCCCACTTAGGAGCGTACTAGTACTCGGTTATAAATACTACTACTCCAAGATGACTGCACATTCCTCCTCAACTCCTCATCCACAAAAACAAACAAGTCATCCATCATCGTTCCCTTGCATCTGCCATGGCCAGCGTGAGTTCTGGGTTGAGAGATTGCCACCAGGGAGATGCAAGCATGGAAGCGGAAGCACGAGAGATGTCCCGCCTCATCGCGAACGCTGCCAGCATGTCCCGCCACGCGGCCGTAGCAGCACAGAGGCCCCGTCGCGCCGCCGAAGCAGCACGGAGGTCCCGCCGCACCGTCGATGCAGCAGACTGGTCCGGCCGCGTCGCGGAAGCAGAAGAGATGTCCCGCCGCGCCGCGAATGCAGCAGAGATGTGCTCCCGCGCCGCGGCGGCCTGGGAAAATGTCTCGTAGGCAGGCGAGGACTCTTACAGGCGCATGAATGCGATCGTCCATAGCCAGATGGATCAGATCTCCGGCTGGGCAAGGTTGCATGACGACATGAAAGTCTCTTTTGAACAGGCTACCGGCGTCATCCGGCAACTAAATGAGAGCAATGTGAAGCTCCTGGCCGAGCGCAACCTGCTGAGGGCGAAGATCATCGGAAATGCAGAGCAGCAGGAGGAGACCACTGCCTTGTTGAAGAGGACCGGCGTCATTGTCGAGAAACTTATGGACGAGAATGCCATGCTGCGCATCGAGCGCAGAAGGCTGGTGGAGGAATCCGTGGATGCTCTCAAGCAGCATCTTGAGGACAAGAAAGAGCTCATCGCTGCTTGCCGTGGAGACGGACAAGAAAGAGCTCATCGCCACTTGCCGCGGAGACTAGTTCCCGCGGCCTGCAACAACGCATCAAGAAAGTTGAGATCAGCGAGCCAGATCGTTGTCTTCCTTCTTCTTTTTCCCTTGTGTATTTCGGGCGTTGCAGCATGTGGCTTTTTTTAATTATGTTCCTAAATATGTAAGACAATTATTATCCACTGTCATCGTCCTTATATTCATCATGCTTGCTATAAGTTGCAGCCGATGCTATATAGGTCCGTCGGATCTTACATCAAGATCCGTGCAAAACTTTCTTTTCAGATTTTCATTTTTCTCTCTTAAATCTTAGTCTAGTGAGACATATAGCCACGTCGTAGAATAGGGGCTCGGGCGCCATTAATGGAGACGTTGGGAGGGAGGTGCGCGGCGGATAGAGTTCAAAGGGCTCTCTTCCCGATGAGCACGCGCAGGGGTCTGATCGCACACCTCCCGTACTCAAATAGCTACCCCGCACGACACCTGCTAGCCAATAAAAAAAGGGGACGTGTGGCGGCACGTAATTGGTAAGTAGAATGCCCACGGTTTCAATAATACTTGTGTTTCCGATTTGTAACGTGACAACACTTGTTCCAAAATGACTTTGTTGATTGTTAATGCGTGCGCCTTCTCAAATCGGACAGAAAAATTACCACAACATGTTGGTGCCATGTCATGAGACCATGCCAAGTTTCATGATTTTCAGGTGTGTTTTGGATTTGGAGGAATTAAAGAACCAAGTTTCTCAATCTTTCCGGCCGAGTCATGACGCCCAGATGTTTGAATTTCATTCTCATTTCTTGCATGGGACCTAGAAATTCACCCAAGGACACAAATGTGATTTTTCAACCAACTTTGGTGCACTTGAGCATGTGCTTGTAGTTCAAATTTGAATTATGCACATTAAATGCCCAGAAACTCAATTAATGTATAAAAAAGGCCAAACGAACCCGGAATAATTCCAAAATTTAGCACGATACTTCTATTTGGTCTAATCTGCCTGTGTAAAAAAATTAAGGCGGGAGAAGGCAGTGTACGTATGTCGTTTCGCACACGGAGGTGACACGTTCCCTCTCGGAACCACGAGCCTTCTTGAGGGAAGCTCCGGTTTGGAAGAACCTTACACTCAAGCTTGTCCTAATTCGGCCAGAAAATTTACGGCAGCATGTTGGTGCCATGTCATGACACCATGCCAAGTTTCATGATTTTCAGGCGTGTTTTGGACTTACAGGAATTAAAAAACCAAGTTTCTCAATCTTTCCGGCCGAGCAACGACGCCCAGATGTTTGAATTTCATTCTCATTTCTTGCAAGGGACCTAGAAATTCATCCAAGGACACACATGTGATTTTTCAACCAACTTTGGTGCACTCGAGCATGTGCTTGTAGTTCAAATTTGAATTATGCACATTAAATGCCCAGAAACTCAATTAATGTATAAAAAAGGCCAAATGAATCCGGAATAATTCCAAAATTTAGCACGATACTTCCATTTGGTCTAATCTGCATGTGTAAAAAATTTAAGGCGGGAGAAGGCAGTGTATGTATGTCGTTTCACACACGGAGGTGACACGTTCCCTCTCGGAACCACAAGCCTTCTTGAGGGAAGCTCCGGTTTGCAAGAAGCTTACACCAAAGTTTGTCCCAATTCGGCCAAAAAAATTACCGCAGCATGTTGGTGCCATGTCATGACACCATGCCAAGTTTCATGATTTTCAGCCATGTTCTAGATTTACAGGAATTAAAAAACCAAGTTTCTCAATATTTCCGGCCGAGCCATGACGCCGAGATGTTTGAATTTCACTCCCGTTTCTTGCATGGGACCTAGAAATTCACCCAAGGACACACATGTGATTTTTCAACCAACTTTGGTACACTGGAGCATGTGTTTGTAGTTAAAATTTGAATTATGCACATTAAATGCCCAGAAACTCAATTAATGTATAAAAAAGGCCAAACAAACTCAGAATAATTCCAAAATTTAGCACGATACTTCTATTTGGTCTAATCTGCCTGTGTAAAAAAATTAAGGCAGCAGAAGGCAGTGTACGTATGTCGTTTCGCACACGGAGGTGACACGTTCCCTCTCGGAACCACGAGCCTTCTTGAGGGAAGCTCCGGTTTGCAAGAAGCTTACACCAAAGATTGTCCCAATTCAGCCAAAAAAATTACCGCAGCATGTTGGTGCCATGTCATGACACCATGCCAAGTTTCATGATTTTCAGGCGTGTTTTGGATTTACAGGAATTAAAAAACCAAGTTTCTCAATCTTTCCGGCCGAGCCACGACGCCCAGATGTTTGAATTTCATTCCCATTTGTTGCATGGGACCTAGAAATTCACCCAAGGACACACTTGTGATTTTTGAACCAACTTTGGTGCACTAGAGCATGTGCTTGTAGATCAAATTTTAATTATGCACATTAATTGCCCAGAAACTCAATTAATGCATAAAAATACCAAACGAACCCGGAATAATTCCAAATTCAAACACGACACTCATGTACTAGTTGCATGTTCACTGTACATAAATGTTCTAGCAATTCAAACACCATCCTTTCCCTCCATAACATCATTTTGTCTTCAAAACTTAATGAAAAATATCAGGTATACCACAAACAGTTTACTAGAAAGAATAGTGTGGGATACGAGATAAAATATCTTGGCACACCGTCTTGTCTAGCTTACGCAGGAAGCTTCATCGTCCACAGTCCACCGCCTCCGCTTGAACCACACTTGCGCGCCAGTTTCTCGCGGCACCGAGCGAAATGTTTTTGCCACCGTGGAAATATCTATCTCCCCGCCCCTCCCTCCCACCAAAAGCCACATTTCCACTGTTCCTCCTTGCTTCCTAAGTTCAAACCTTCACTGCTGCTTACTGGCAGCTCAGCCTCCTCGCCAACGACCCTTCTTATTGCAGTGCCGCCTCCTCGCCGGATACCCTTCTTCTTGCAGCGCCGCCTCCTCGCCGGTGACCCTTCTTCTTGCAGCGCCGCCTCCTCACCGGTGACCCTTCTTCTTGATGTGCGGCCTCCTCCGCCGACCCTTCTTCTTGCTGCGCGGCCTCGCCGATATGGTCAGGTAATCCACACCATCCTCCTCCTTTCCCGTCCCACATGCCCCGACCGACGGCGCTACAGCTTCTGCCGAAATCATTGCCCCCCCACCAATTAAGCGCCGTCCACAGCCATTTCGCACGCAGTATAACGTGGAGCTTAGTAGCATGCGGCCGCACGCATGCACGAGGTCGCTATGGCTGCCATGCGTGCCGACTGCCAGATCTTGGAGGAGTACCTCGTCTTCGAGGCCACCATCGACACCACCACGCGGTTGTCTACTTTAAAATACAGTTCATGTTGTTTTCTCGAGGCCACCGCCGGTGCCTTCTAGTGATTTGTCCTCCGTAATGTTAATATGAAATATGATGTTCAGTTAACAATTTGGTCCTCTGAAATGTAATGTCCAGTTAACACTTTGGTCCAACAATTGCTACATTTCGTAGTACTATTCTCAAGCATTCTTTGTTTTGTTAACTGTCTTATCTTCAAGTACATGTTTCTATTCTGCAATGTCGTGCTCAGTTAACTATTTTGGTTCATTTGGTCTGATGTACGTTTAATTGTTTGGTTCAATTCTGCAATTTGATTTTCATTTGCTGTGGGTACAATTTTGTATTGGTATGCATGTGACACCAATCGAATTTTGCTGTACTCAACACATATTCTACTGATAGTATGGAAACTCTCAGTTAACCTGATCAAGATCTTCCTTATGTGTGTTGCAGGGAAACAATGGGAGAAACTGCGGTTTACCATCGAGGTTTGTTCAAGCATGGTCCTTTGGCTAATAGCACATTATTGTGCAGTTGCAGGAATCATTCTAATATTTAGGTTTCTTGCAATTTGGTCTTGCACATGTAGGTCCTGTTGTCAGAGGCTTAGACCCACTGTTCGACCCATTTTGCATATGGGGAAATGAGATGTCCATGAATATCAGTCAAGTCAAGAAACTCAGTAAGATTGTTAGGATGAAGAAACTTGCGACGAATAACAACAAGATCTTTGTTTGCACAATGAAGAAGACATTAGTCAACTATAGGATGGTACTAACACTTTTACCTTGTTTTTACCCTTTGCGCCATTTCAAAATTTATAACAGCGATTTATGCATATCTTTGTTTTCAGTACTTTTCAAAGCAGTTCACCGATGATTACCTCTCAAACCACCTGCATGGTCAAGAGGTGAGGAAGGTATTCATTCAACACCCATGGTACAATATTGAAGTCTTGCTAAAGAGGATGAAGGTTGGGCGAGCAATTATCCATAGCCACTAGCCTAAAGTTGCAAGGACATTCAACATCACTCAAGGGACAATATTTTCCTTCCGCTTCTGCAGTTTCCCAGATAAGATTCATCTGTCTATTTATTGTGTATGATGCTACTTTCCAAAGGTTTTTGATGTTGCATGTGAAACTTGGTGCTGTTGTGTATTGGCGTAACTGAGTGCCGAAGCTATCTGATGTAATTCGATTATGAAATCATGGTTGCTGTTATACGGATATGAAATATCTGGTGTGTTTTATAAGAAATATCAATTTGATTAGTACAT
This sequence comes from Triticum aestivum, assembly GCF_018294505.1. NCBI lineage: Eukaryota > Viridiplantae > Streptophyta > Magnoliopsida > Poales > Poaceae > Triticum > Triticum aestivum. Next base: position 134,718,417 of record NC_057805.1, on the reverse strand, counting down.
GGATTATCAATAATAGGCTAATTACCCTGCTTATTGGGGTTTTCTATTGCAGACGGTTACTCAGACATCACCATGGGCGATGAACTCAAACAACCTTCACGGTTTCTAGAAAGTTGGCCTGTTCGATCAACTAACAATCACACACGGCTTCCGGCACCGAATTGTTTGCGTTAGGCCACCTTGCACAAACGTTTCCACACAAAGAACTGTGTGTGATATACATACGAACAGAAATGATTTTCTAGGATTCACCGTGTGGGATGTACATACGAACTGAAACAATTGGGTTTCGATGCCCCGCCAGATCGCACACGAGCTCATTTTGCCCAGCCAGTGAGCTAGGAGGGCCTATCCCCGACGGTTTTTGGGTCGTGTGGGAAGGACCCCCCTATCGCCCACACTCACTTGGCGACGGTTCCAAACACTGTCGTGGAAAGGGGTTAAAAACCGTTTGTATAGCATGTCGTTGTACCAGTGTTAGCAAGGATCAATATGTGAAAAGGTCGTAGGCAATGGATCGGCAATGATAATTGTGTCGGATGGTATTCATCATGTAGCAATCATAACCTAGGGTGACACGGAACTAGATCCAATTCATCAATATAATGCAGGCACGTATTCCATATATAGTCATACGTGCTTATGGAAAAAGAACTTGCATGACATCTTTGTCCTACCCTCCCGTGGCAGCGGGGTCCTAATGGAAACTAAGGGATATTAAGGCCTCCTTTTAATAGAGAACCGGACCAAAGCATTAGCACTTAGTGAACACATGAACTCCTCAAACTACGGTAATCACCGGAAAGAATCCCAATTATTGTCACCTTGGGGTATGCGGATCATAAATCATAATAGGTGCCTACAACTTGCAAGATAGGATCAAGAACACAAATATATTCATGAAAACATAATAGGTTCAGATCTGAAATCATGGCGCTCGGGCCCTAGTGACAAGCATTAAGCATAGCAAACTCATAGCAACATCAATCTCAGAACATAGTGGATACTAGGGATCAAACCCTAACAAAACTAACTCAATTACATGATAAATCTCATGCAACCCATCACCGTCCAGCAAGCCTACAATGGAATTACTCACGCAGAGTGGTGAGCATCATGAAATTTGTGATGGAGGAAGGTTGGTGATGATGATGGCGATGAACCCCCCCTCTCCGGAGCCCCGGACAGACTCCAGATCAGCCCTATCGATGAAGAACGGGAGGCGGCGGTGGCTCCATATCGTAAAACATGATAAATCCTTCTCTCTGTTTTTTTATTCTCCGGATGTGAATATATAGAGTTGGAGTTAGGGTTGAAGGAGGTCCAGGGGCCCACAAGCCACCTGGGCACGCCCCGGGGGGCGCCCCCAGGCTTGTGGCCAATGGGTGGGCCCCCTCTAGTTGATTCTTTTACCAGTATTTTTTATATATTCCAAAAATATTCTCCGTAAATTTTCAGGTCATTCCTAGAACTTCTATTTCTGCACAAAAATAACACCAAGTTAATTCTATTGAAAACCAGTCCGGGTTAGTTCCATTCAAATCATGCAAATTAGAGTCCAAAACAAGGGCAAAAGAGTTTGGAAAAGTAGATACGATGAAGACGTATCAACTCCCCCAAGCTTAACTCATTGCTTGTCCTCAAGCAATTCAGTTGACAAACTGAAAGTAACAAAGAAAAACTTCTACAAACTCGATTTGATCTTGTTGTTGCAAATATGTATAGCCAAGATTCAGGTTTTCAGCAAAGATTATGAACTAACCATATTCACAATAACATTTAGGTCTCATATTTACTCACATCAATGGCATAATCAACTAGCGAGTAATAATAATAAATCTCGGATGACAACACTTTCTCAAAACAATCATGATATAATATGACAAAATGGTATCTCGCGAGCCCTTTCTGAGACCGCAAAACATAAATGTAGAGCACCCGTGAAGATCAAGGACGGACTAGACTTTATAATTCATGGCAACAAAGATCCAGTCACACTCATACTCGATATCAATAAATAGCAAAGCATACAAATGACAGTGGTGCTCTCTAACTAGTGATTTTTATAAGAGGATGATGACTCAGCAATAAAAGTAAACAGATAGGCACTTCGTAGAGGGAAGCAGGGATTTGCAGAGGTGCCAGAGCTCGAGCTTTTAAAACAGAGATGAATATAATTTTGAGCGGTATCCTTTCATTGTCAACATAACAACCAAGAGATCTCACTATCTTCCATGCTAGATACATTATAGGCAGTTCTCAAACAGAATGGTAACGTTTTTACTCCCCCTCCACCAACAAGCACACTCCACGGCTGGTCCGAAACAACGGGTACCGTCCATACCAACAACAGTCCTGGGGGAGTTTTGTTTTGAAGTTATAATTTGATTTGATTTCGAGCATGGAACAGGGCATCATGATTACCAACCACTTTCTTGTGAATGACAAGTGAATAAACACTCATCGTGAGAATAACCCACCTAGCATGGAAGATACTGACAGCCCTCAGTCGCTACATGAGCGATTCAGGCATACAAAACAAATTATTATTTGAAGGTTTAGAGTTTGGCACATGCAAATTTACTTGGAACTATAGGGAAATACCGCATATAGGTAGGTATGGTGGACTCATATGGAACAACTTTGGTTTTATGGAAGTTGATGCACAAGCAGTATTCCCGCTTAGTACAAGTGAAGGCTAGCAAAAGATTGAGGAGCGACCAACTAGAGAGCGACAACAGTCATAAACATGCATTGAGATTAACCAACATTGAGTGCAAGCATGAGTAGTATATAAATCACCAGGAACATAAATATCGTGGAGGCTTTGTTGATTTTGTTTCGATTACATGCGTGAACATGTGCCAAGTCAAGCCACTTGAATCATTCAAAGGAGGATACCATCCTATCATACTACATCACAACCATTTTAAAGCATGTTGGCATGCAAGGTAAACCATTATCAACTCCTAGCTAATTAAGCATGGCATGAGTAACTATGATCTCTAATTGTCATTGCAAACATGTTTCATTCATAAGGGACTTAATCAAGAACGATGAACTAATCATATTTACAAAAAAAAGGTCGAGTTCATACTAGATTTTTCCTCATCTCAATCATTTCATCATATATCGTCATTATTGCCTTTCACTTGCACGACCGAACGGTGTGGATAATAATAGTAGTGCACGTGCATTGGACTAAGATGGAATCTGCAAACATTTATTCAAAGCAGAAGAAAAGGTAATATGGGCTCTTTGTTAGATCAACAATAATGCATACGAGAGCCACTCAGCATTTGCATAATGGTCTTCTCCTTACGACCCAAAGAAAGAAAAAGAAATTCAAAGAAACACACTGATTTTTTTTGAAGTTTTTGTTTTTCTGAAGAAAGTAAAACAAGAACGAGAAAAACTATTTACACGGGAAAGCTCCCAACAAGCAAAAGAAGAATGAGAAATCTTTTTGGGTTTTCTTTAATACTACTCCTAAGTAAACTAGAAAGAAAACTAAAAAAAGTGAGAACTATTTTTTTCTCAAAGTTTTTCAAACACACAAGAAGAAAGCGAGAAAAAGAAATAAACTAACATGGATAGTACAATGAAAAAGTATGACCACCGACAACTGAAATGAGTGTGTGAAAATGAATGTAATGTCGGTGAGAAATACGTACTCCCCCAAGCTTAGGTTTTTGGCCTAAGTTGGTTTATGGCCATGGCTGGAAATAACCCTCTCCTCGATACTCCGGAGGGTCCTGAGGGTTCCACTGGTTGGCGAGCTCCTGTGGTTCCCACTAAAAAACAGGCTCCTGATATGGATCAAGAACTGGTGCTGGCTCAGGTACTGGGGGTTGTGGAAGACCCCAAAATCTGTAGATGTCCTCAGGCAAAATAGTGTACCTTTCTGAACGAATATCGAACAAAGAAGAAGCAGGCAACATAATAGTCTCACAAGTATCCTGGCTAAATAATAGGTTGTAGAGGAGTCTCTTGTCCTTATCATTCTTAACAAAATCGTGTGCTACCATGATGCGGCTATATCTCCCACGTGTCGAGGCACGACTTAGAGGCATAACCGCATTATGGTTTTCTCGCAAGAAGGGTCATCTTCACACAATCCCATGTAATGACCAAGAATGGGATAAGGAGTTGGCTTACAATCGCCACTTCACACAATACATAAATAAATTCATACATCAATCAAAGTACACACATAGGTCCGACTACGGAACCAAAAGAAAAGAAGACAACCCCAAATGCTAGATCCCCGATCGTCCCAACTGGGCTCCACTACTGATCAACGGGAAAACGAAACATAGTAACGACCAAGGTCCTCGTCGAACTCCCACTTGAGCTCGGTTGCATCACCTGCACTGGTATCGTCGGCACCTGCAACTGTTTTGGAAGTATCTGTGAGTCACGAGGACTCAGCAATCTCGCACCCGCGAGATCAAGACTATTTAAGCTTATAGGAAGGATGGGGTAATGAGGTGGAGCTGCAGCAAGCACTAAGCATATATGGTGGCTAACATACGCAAATAAGAGAGAGAAGAGGAGCAACGGAACGGTCGTCAACTAGTAATGATCAAGAAGTGATCCTGAACTCCTACTTACGTCAAACATAACCCAAAAACCGTGTTCACTTCCCGGACTCCGCCGAAAAGAGACCATCACGGCTACACACGCGGTTGATGTATTTTAAATTAAGTCAAGTGTCAAGTTCTCTACAACCGGACATTAACAAATTCCCATCTGCCACATAACCTCGGGCACGGCTTTCGAAAGATAATACCCTGCAAGGGTGTCCCAACTTAGCCCATTATAAGCTCTCACGGTCAACGAAGGATATTCCTTCTCCCGGGAAGACCCGACCAGTCTCGGAATCCCGGTTACAAGACATTTCGATGATGGTAAAACAAAACCAGCAAAGCCGCCCGATGTGCCGACAATCCCGATAGGAGCTGCACATATCTTGTTCTCAGGGCAACACCAGATGAGACAGCCTACGAGTAAAACCAGACCTCGAGTTTCCACGAGGGGGCCCCGCAGTCTACTCGGTTCAGACCGGCACTTAGAGAAGCACTGGCCCGGGGGGTTAAAATAAAGATGACCCTCGAGATGTGCGACTCCCAAGGGAAAAAGGCTAGGTGAGGCAAATGTAAAACCAAGGTTGGGCCTTGCTGGAAGAGTTTTATTCAAAGCGAACTGTCAAGGGGGTCCCATAAATCACCCAACCGCGTAAGGGATGCAAAATCAAGGAACATAACACCGGTATGACGGAAACTAGGGCGACAAGAGTGGAACAAAACACCAGGCATAAGGCCGAGCCTTCCACCCTTTACCAAGTATATAGATGCATTAATTAAATAAGAGATATTGTGATATCCCAACATAAACATGTTTTCAACATGGAGCAATCTTCCACTTCACCTGCAACTAGCAACGCTATAAGAAGGGCTGAGGAAAAGCGGTAACTTAGCCAAACAACGGTTTGCTAGGAAAGGATGGTTAGAGGCTTGACATGGCAACATGGGAGGCATGATATAGCAAGTGGTAGGTAGCGCAACATAGCAATAGAGCGAACAACTAGCAAGCAAAGATAGAAGTGATTTCGAGGGTATGGTCATCTTGCCTGAGATCCCGCTAGGAAGAAGAACGAGTCCATGAAGTAGACGAACCAACGTAGTCGAACGGATCCTCACAAACGCACGTTACCGGACTATCGAGAAGAAGCGCAACCGGAAAGAAGGAAACATCATGGTAAATAACCATCACATAAACATGGCATGATGCACATTCAAGCATGATGTGTAACACCCCGGATGTAACTTTCCATAATTGTAACTCCAACTCTTGCCATTTTCGGCTATGTGTTATGATATTCCCTCCGCGGTCGGGTTTTGTTTGTCGTTTTGTTTTTTGTTCATGTCATGCATTTCATATCATGTCATCATGTGCATTGCATTTGCATACGTGTTCGTCTCATGCATCCGAGCATTTTCCCCGTTGTCCGTTTTGTAATCCGGCGCTCCCATCTCCTCCGGTGCACCCCTCTTGTTTTCTTTCGTGAGCAGGTGTCAAACATTCTCGGAATGGACCGAGGCTTGTCAAGTGGCCCTAGTATACCACCGGGAGACCACCGGTCAAGTTTCGTTCCATTTGGAGGTCGTTTGGTACTCCAACGGTTAACCGGGCATCCGCAAAGTCCATTTGTGTGTTGCAGCAAAACCCCCTCTCTAAACAGCCCAAAACCCACCAAACTCTCTTCCATGCTGTAGGTCGTTCGATCACGATCGTGTGGGCGAAAACCGCACCTCATTTGGACTCTCCTAGCTCCCTCTACTTATTTATATGTGAGCCCTCCCGAAAACGATCGCAGATGAAACCCTAGCCTAACATCCCCCGCCGCCACCGGACGTGTCCGCCGCCACCAGACATCTCCGCCGCCGCGCCTGGCGAATCAGCGCCTGCCACCTGTCCCGCCGCCGCTCCCGCGCCGCCGGCCCACGCGGCCCGCGGGGCCCCACCGCCCGTCGCCCGTGCGCCGCCGCCGCACCTCGCCTCTGCCCTCGCCGCCCCGCGCCGCCGCCCTCCGCCTGCGCCTCGCCGGCGCCGCCGCGGCCGCCCGCCGCCTTGCCTTCCGCCGCCCGTAGCCGCCGTGGTCCTCCCCGTCCTCGCCGTCCTCCTCCTCCCGCGCCGGCCCCGCCGTCTCCTCCGGCCGACGCGCCCTCCTCCACTCCGGCGGACCTCCGGCCGCCCCGACCTCGACGAGCCCCGACCAGATCTGGATCGCCCGAACCCTAGGTTGATTCCTCTCCCTTCCCCGAATTCTGCCAAGTCTTTTATTATTATGATACATGCCCTTGTTCATAGCATCGTAACTCCCTACATATAGCTCCGTTTCGTGCGTGTAATATGTCAAATTCTTCGTCTCGTGATGCTCTTCATTTTGTTCAATTGCACCATGTTCATTAGAGGCCATATTGATGCCCAAATCTCTGGTGCAAGAGTGCTAGTTGCTGTTATCTGCTGGTTCTTAGCAGAACTTGGAGATTTGTTATTTTTGTATCATTTAATCTGTGCATCTTATGGGCATGAGCTCTACATGTGTTTTGTTGTATGCCATCCATCTTTCCAAGGGTGTATTCCATGTATTTTTGTGATCTCTGTTGTGACTAGCACAAGCATGCAAAGTAGGCCCCGTAATGTTTCTGATTTCAGGGACTTAGTGATTTCTCCAAGTCCTTGTCTGCTGTTATTTTGTTGCCATGTAAACTTCATGCTCCAGAGAGATCCATGCATATTTTGGAGATGTTCAGTAAGGATGTTTTGTAGATATTATTGTAATTGATCCATTCGTGCCCTTGTTTGCAATCATGGAGTGCCATAGCATGACTCAATCTTGCTCTACTTTTGCTATAAAATATTTCTGGCAGATTGTTTACGTGTTATTCAGTTTTGCCAAGCTTGTTGTAGTTGATCTATACATTCTATGCTTTTGTTCTTGCCATGGATCGCTTCATAAACATGCCATCTTGCTGTAGGTATACTTTTTTTGTCATGCATTGCTTTGTGGTGAGTACATCAAGCTCACCAAGATGCCTTCATATTATTATTTCTGCCATGCTCTGTTTTCTGCTAAGTCTGAAACCTGTTAACGAAACTTGCTATGCTTACATGCTTGCCATCATATCTTCTCGTCCTTTTTGGCTTATGGTCAGTAAGGGACTTTTGTCATATGCTTTTAGTAGAATACTGCCATGCCTTGTTTTGCCATGTTAAGTTCCTGTAGCATGTTTATTTCATGCTCTGAACATTGCTACCTGATGCTGTTTTCAGGCATGTCCAGTAATTTCACCAAGTCTGTGAACCTGTTATCTTTTGCACTTTTGCCATGCTTGTTTGAGCTTGTTATATTGTGATCTAGCCGTAGCTCAGTGTTCATCTTTTGTCAAGAATCTCCTGTAGATTACTATCATATGCTTTGTTGCTATGTTGGAGTGCTGTAGCATTGCTACTTGTTGCATTCTAAGTGCTATCGTGCTGTTAATCGCAGATTCGTGTCATTCTTGTTTTGCTTGCCATTTGCAAACCGTGCATCCGTTTCCGGTGATCTTTATATCGATTTCGACCGAAATCATCTCATCTTTCCAGTGGCATGCTTGGTTTGCCAAGTTACTTCCTTGTTCATCATTTTCCTCCCGGAGCACGCATATGCATCGCATATCATATCTCGCATATCATACATGTTTTGCATCATGTTGCTTGTGCATTTCTCGTGGTTGATTGTGGTTCCGTTGCTTGTGTTCTTGTCTTGTGTAGAGCCAGGAGACGAGTTCGTGAACGAGGAACCTGCTGAGTACGCTTACGAGGATCAAGCTTTCGACAACTCTGAGAACCTTGCAGGCAAGATGACCACCCCTCGAAATCACTTCTATCTTTGCTTTGCTAGTTGTTCGTTCTATTGCCATGCTGCGCTACCTATCACTTGCTATATCATGCCTCCCATATTGCCATGTCAGCCTCTAACCATCCTTTCCTAGCAAACCGTTGTTTGGCTATGTTACCGCTTTTGCTCAGCCCTTCTTATAGCGTTGCTAGTTGCAGGTGAAGTTGAAGTTTGTTCCATGTTGGAACATGGATATGTTGGGATATCACAATATCTCTTATTTTAATTAATGCATCTATATATATTTGGTAAAGGGTGGAAGGCTCGGCCTTATGCCTGGTGTCTTGTTCCACTCTTGCCGCCCTAGTTTCTGTCTCACCGGTATTATGTTCCTTGAGTTTGCGTTCCTTATGCGGTTGGGTGATTTATGGGACCCCCTTGACAGTTTGCCTTGAATAAAACTCCTCCAGCAAGGCCCAACTTTGGTTTTACCATTTGCCACCTAAGCCTTTTCCCCCGGATTTTCGCGAGCCCGAGGGTCATCTTTATTTAAACCCCGGGCCAGTGTTCCTCTGAGTGCTGGTCCAAACTAGAGCCACTTGCAGCGCCACCTTGGGGAAACTCGAGGATTGGTTTTAGTTGTATGTAGTGTTCATCCGGTGTGCCCTGAGAACGAGATATGTCTAGCTGCTATCGGGATTTGTCGGCACATTCGGGCGGCTTTGCTTGTCTTGTTTTACCATTGTCGAAATGTCTTGTAAACCGGGATTCCGAGACTGATCGGGTCTTTCCGGGAGAAGGTTTATCCTTCGTTGACCGTGAGAGCTTATGATGGGCTAAGTTGGGACACCCCTGCAGGGTAATATCTTTCGAAAGCCGTGCCCGCGGTTATGAGGCAGATGGGAATTTGTTAATGTCCGGTTGTAGAGAACTTGTCACTTGACCCAATTAAAATACATCAACTGTGTGTGTAGCCGTGATGGTCTCTTCTCGGCGGAGCCCGGGAGGTGAACACGGTTTGAGTTATGAATGACGTAAGTAGGAGTTCAGGATCACTTCTTGGTCATTGCTAGATGACGACCGTTCCGTTGCTTCTCTTCTCGCTCTCTCTTGCGTATGTTAGCCACCATATATGCTTATTGCCGCTGCAGCTCCACCTCATTACACCATCCTTTCCTTTAAGCTTAAATAGTCTTGATCTCGCGGGTGTGAGATTGCTGAGTCCTCGTGACTCACAGATTCTACCCAAACAGTTGAAGGTGCCGACGATGCTAGTGTAGATGATGGGATCGATCTCAAGTGGGAGTTCGATGAGGAACGTGGTCGTTACTATGTGTCTTTTCCTGATGATCAGTAGTGGAGCCCAGTTGGGACGATCGGGGATCTAGCATTTGGGGTTGTCTTATTTTCATTTGGATCTTGACCGTAGTCGCTCTATGTGTGTATTTTTGATGATGTATGAATTATATTTATGTATTGTGTGAAGTGGCGATTGTAAGCCAACTCTTTATCCCATTCTTGTTCATTACATGCGATTGTGTGAAGATGACCCTTCTTGCGACAAAACCACAATGCGGTTATGCCTCTAAGTCGTGCCTCGACACGTGGGAGATATAGCCGCATCGTGGGCGTTACATGATGCATGTCCGGTATAATGAGGCATGGCATGCCAAAGTGCACAAACAATATTACAAATTAAGTGTGGCTCAATATGCAACGAGTTGCATATTGATTTAACACCACCTCAATTATTTAGTTCTCTCTAGTTTATGTACCCAACAATATTAAATGATATTAAACATGGCAAGGGGTGAAACATAAGTAAACTAACTATTTAGGCAAGTTTAAATGAGGTCGGAACAACAAACAACAATTCCGGAAAATCTCCATATGCATATTTAGCAATTTAATGGAAACAACAAATATAAACATTTTAAATGTTGTTATCATGATGCGGATGACATTTACAAGTTTTATGCAATTTATCAAAATGTTGACATAAGCATGTTATGAAGCATTTGTCACCGTGGTGGAAGAAAGGGGTGCCACGGCAACGAATCCGAAAATGATGCCACGGCAACATATCGGTTTCGGTAGCTCATGGAGATACCGGTGCAAAAGGAAACATGGCATGAGCGTGGCATGCAAGGTGGTGGGGTGATCCCGGTTACCGGGTTCCCACGAGACGATGGCATGGCAACGAGGAGGAACATGCAAGCGATAATTTCGAACACGGTGCAAACGCGGGCATCTCATGCATCGCAAACATTTGTTCTCGAAAGTACATCTCGGCGGTTATACCTTTGAAGCATGCATTTTCGGAACAAATCCAGTTCGTTGAAGGAAGTAGTGGTACACGGGCCATAGTGGAAGTAGTCGTTCTCGCGACGATAGTTGAAGTAGACATCCACGGGTCATCGTGGGAAGTAATCGTACATGGTGACGGTAGTGGAAGTAGTGGCACACGTTCGTTTTCGGAGAGGTACTTGACGGGGCCGAGGTCTTTGGCGTAGCGGTACACATTTCGGGAGCGGTTCACGACGATGGTTGTCGAATTTGGTGATCCGAAGGGGTACTTGGCGAATGACGACCGTAGTGGTACTTGGGGAAAAATCTCGGAGACGATGCTTGGTGGTCCTGGTGTGGCCTTGGCGTCCATTGTAGTCGATCTTGCCGGCCTTGACGGTCCAACACAAAACAACACAAAGGGCCTCGGGATGCCAGCAGCAAGGAGGCGATGGTGGTGGTCAGCGGCAGGAGATGGTCGGCAGCTTGAGCGGAGGCAGGCCGACAGGGCGCTGGCTGGGCCTTGCAGCAGAAGTAGCCCACGCATGCGGCTGCGCGGGTGCTCAGTCAACGCTGGAGGCCAGCAAGGCAGAGGAGGTCGGACGGGCCGAAGGTGCTCAGGATCGAGCTCCTCTCGATCCAGAGCATGGTTGTGGGCGCGGGATGGAGGTTGGGCGTGCGGAGGCACGACGGAGGGTTGCGGGGTCGAGCATGAGCTCTCCTGCGTGAGCTGCAGCCCTCGCTTGTAGGCACCGGCTTCCGACCGGCGCGACGCATGAGGAGGCAGGGCGTGGGCGGACAAGGCCCAGAACGGGACGGAGACGACGGGTTCAAGGCGGAGGTAGCCGGATCCGGCGAGGAACTTGACCAGAGCGGTGGCCTTGTTGTGGTCGGGGACGGCATGGCTCGCCGGTGACGAGGAAGAAGCAGGGGCGGCGGAGCGGAGCAAACATCAAGTCGGACGGCAAGGCGAGGAGAAGCAGAGGACGGGAAGGCCGGCGAGGCTTTGGGCGGAGGCGTTGACGAGGCGCCATGGGGAGGCGATGACGCGAAGGAGGGGAGGCTGCAAGGGCAACGCTGGTCGTCGACGAGGGCGACGGGGAGGTCCGGTGGCGCGGCACCAAGGGCGGCGAGGAGGAGGTCGGGCGCGGGAGCTTCTCTTCCTGGCTCGATGCGTGTGGTGGCGGCGCTAGGAGGAAGGAGGGGATCGAGAGATGGGGATCGATCGAGGGGGCTAGGGTTAAGGACCGGGGGTTGCGGCTGGGCCTCCAGGAGCAAATGAGCCGGCCTGAGTTCTTGGCTGGGCTGCTCTCTTCTATTCCCTCCTTCAACCCTCTTCCATAAACAGAAAAGCAAAGAAAGAAGGGGAGAGAAAAGAAATGGGTGGACAAAGAATTTGGGCATGGGGATTATTTTCCCGGACTCACAAAAATACGCAGAATTTGACAAACATGGCCTGAGGATTTTTAGAGGAAGTAAAATCCACACGCGTTGGATTTAACTTGGCAAGTTTGAATTTCGAAACCCATTCAAATGAACTTCAAATGGGTTGAAATTATAGGAGGTGACCCTACACAATAGATGTGATTTATGGGCAGATTTGGAACATTAATGGGTAGAGTGAAATTGCAACTCAATTTTTACTAAAAGGCCCCAAAGGAAGAAAAGAAGTTGAGTAGGATAAAAGGAAATTTGAAGAACGGTGCATATGTGTTATGGGTGATTCCAAGCCAATGGAATGGTTTAATATAGCTCCCTAAATATTAGGAGGATATGTTTTAAAGAGAAACCACCATGTGAGTTCCCTCAATTTAAATGGATCAAAGATCCATGCAATTTATTAAGCTGAGTTTATAAAAAGGGTTGCATGATGACATGATGCAATGCAAATGACGCAAAGATGAAAGCAACGAACAAAACATCTCACACGACGAATCTCGTAATCCATGGAAGGCATCTGGAGTGTCGGTCTCGGGGCGTTACACTCGCTTCCGACACCCCTCTCTCTTCCCCTACGGTAACTTCATCAATAAAATCTTCCACATGTCTAGGACGTGGTTCACTGACGCTACCCTCATAAGGTAATTTGCAAACCTCGCAAAAATCATAAAGCGTCATCTCCTTATGTTCATCATATAAATAAAACTCTACCGTGGGTGGTGATTTCCTAGCATGAAAGTGAACATTTTGCACGAATGTATTAGTGAGTAGGAGGTATTGGTCACACTTATCATGGAGGAAGTCGGTGATGCCTGCATTCTCCGCCAAATAATAGAAATCCTCATAAATTCTGGTCGCGCTCAACAATGCATCACTTGGCCATTCACACGGCCGAATACCTCCGCGGCGTGAGGAAGGTTGTACTTGGGCTTCTTCGTCTCCTCATTCTCATTTTCTTTAGAACCCCGGCTTGAAGAGCCTCTTAACCATCTCTTCATCATTTCTTTTCTCTGAAAGTTTCTAAAAAAATTAATGACTCAAAATAAAAGTGAACCAAACTCAACAAGATTGATAGCAACTACTCCTACAAGTGTCTAGAGGCTATATCATGCATCAAAACTACTTTGGACCATATAAATTTGACATGCAAGCTCAGGAACATGGTCACCATAGCAGCAAAAGTTTGCAATAAATAAAGCACTAGAACAAAAACTAATTGGACCATTGGAGGAGTCACAGACCGAAGAACAATCCCCCAAACCAGTTTTGCGAATGGAGCTTTGAGCAAGCAGATCGAAAATGGCAGCAAGATGAGTAAGAACATGGGATGGAGCTACGGGATGATTTTTTCTGGAGGAAGACGAAGTGAATGGGTGCTAGAATAAGTTAGGGGGGCCCACGTGGGACCCTGTCAGCGTTCTAGGAACGGGGGTCCCAAGACTTGCTTGCCTGCGGCCCACGGCGTGGCTAAGCTAGCAGGCCATACGGTCCGTCTTCGTCAACAAGGCATCCAAGACCCTCGCGAGGGGACAAGCCTCGCGAGGCGGACAACGCAAGACCTCCTCAGGAGTGGCCTAGTCAGGCAGGCTCATGAGGAGCGGAGATATCAAGGTGGGGCAAACCTCACGAGGCTTTCGTGACGCGAGCCATGACGATCGAGACCAGGCGGGCGCCAGCGCGCAATGTCCTTGTTTCCTCTTTGGTGCTAAGGAGGCAAGCGCAGGCGAGGAGTACCGAGGCATCAGGAAAACGTTGCTATATCGGTGCAACAAGACCAAGACCAGAAGGACGGCAAGACGGAGGTCATCGTGGAGCCCAAGATGGCGTCACCACCAGAGCCTTTCGCAGGCGAAGACCACTTTTGTCAGGATAGCTTGTACTAGTTGTCCCCCTTCAAATTTGCCCGCCGTTGTTGGCTCCCTTCCCGCTCAATATTTGGGGAGAGGACCAGGGCCTATATAAGTAGAACTAGCCACCACAGTAGGGGCATCTCAGCTTGATCTGATCTGATCAAGAGCCTACCCTAGCCACAAGAACACCTCAACCTCAGGAGGCTGTTCCTCCCCTGGTACTGTTCACCATCAGCCCAAGAGGCAATCCACCACCACCACACTCGAGTAGGGTATTACACCACAACGGTGGCCCGAACCAGTATAAATCTTGTGTCTTTCTGTGTTGCGAGTTCGTCGAGTTCGCCCGCGAGATCTTGGTGAGCTAGGGCGTGGATCGGTAGGAGGGAAAGACTTCACGCGCACCCCAGAGTTCGAACCTTAAGGGTTTTGCCGGAACCCCACATCCGACATCTGGCGCGCCAGGTAGGGGTGCGCCGTAGCTTCCCTTCTGTCAGTTCATTGCTCCATCACTCCGTCGTCTCCATGGCGGACGCTCGCCGCGCTCGAGCTGAGCGCCAGGCTGCCCTAACCGCCCGCGTCGCCCAGACGGCTCCTGTCGGCGGGCCACCGCGCCGCTCTCCGTCTCCCGCCGCCAACACCGCCACCGGCCCGGCGGGGAACGAGCTGCAAGCATCCTCGCTGCACCCATCGGTGCGGCAGGACGGCCGCACCGCCACTCCATCGCTGACCCCGGCCGGTTCTTCGTCTCATGCACGCCGCGCTCCCATGGAGGCACGGGCCGCACTCGTTGCCGCGAGCGAGCTCCTGCGCTACCGCCCGGTTGACGACCTCTATGAGGAGTGGCTCGACCGTGTTGCTGAGCTCGTCCGCGCCGCAGGGGGCTCCCCGGCGCCGTCCCTCTCTCTGCCTCACCCTCCGCCAGCCACAGGCGACGTGGTTCATGGCGCACCTCCGCCACCTCTGCCTCAAGACTGCGCCTTGGCGCCAAGGCGCGCGGCCCCACGGCGTGATCCGCCACGCCCGGTGCCCGCGCGTGAAGAGAGAAGCTGCACCCGCGCTCCCCGCGCTGCCTCGTCAAGACCGCGCGCTGCCCGCGGTGGCGGCGCGTGGACCTCACCAAGACCAAGCTCCACCTCCGAGGCGGGCCCCGGCAACCACGGCCGGCTGCCGCGCCTTCACTCCTGAGCTGCGTAGCGTCGCCTGGCCGGGCAAGTTCAAGCCAGATCTGCCCCCTCGCTACGACGGCACCGCCGACCCCACGGAGTTCCTGCAGCTCTACGAGCTGAGCTTCGAAGCTGCCAACGGCGATGAGAAAGTCATGGCGAACTGGTTTCCCATGGCTCTCAAGGATGGAGCCCGCTCCTGGCTCCTGAACCTGCAGCACGACTCGATCTCCTCCTGGGATGAGATGCGCGACCGCTTCGTCACCAACTTCCAGGGCCCGCCGGCCGCGGGTGACCTGCGCCGCATCAAGCAACAACCAGGAGAGACCCTCCAGAAGTACATCCAACACTTCAACAACACCCGCCTCAAGATCCCCAAGGTCACGAACGAGGCCACCATCTCCGCGTTCTCTGACGGCGTCCATGACGTCAAGATGAAGGAAGAGCTCGCTATCCACGAGGAGTTGTGCATGTCTCAGGAGCTGTTCAACCTAGCAACCAAGTGCGCAAGGGCTGAGGAGGGTCGTCTTTCCCTCCTCGAGCTGCTAGCTGAGGGTGCAGAGGAGAAGAAGGCCAAGGCCAAGGACGTGAAGCGCAAGGAAGCAGCTGTGCTTGCGGGGGAGCCGGACACCAAGCGGGGCAGAGATCAGCCCGAGTCATCCAAGAACAGCCGACCGTTCTGCGCCTTCCACAACCTGAACACCCACAACACCAGCGACTGTCAAGAGCTCAGAGCCATTCGTGAAGGACGTTTCGGTCGACGCCCCGAGCGCAGCGACCGAGGCTACGGCCGTGAAGGAGGACGTGGGGGCGGACGCTGGGACGACCGTGGTCCGCGCCAGGAGTGGCGCGATAGGCCTCGTGAGGACCGCTGGTAGGACCATCCTCACGAGGGCGCCTGGAGCGACCAGCCTCGTGAGGATCGCCCTCAGGGCAACGCCGGTCTTCCCCCGCTGTCGCCACCACCAAGAAGGAACAACGATCACCATCAGGACGAGGGGGCTGGGGGCTTCCAGGAGCCGCGTGCTATCGCCTGCATCTTGGGCGGCGTGCGGGCCCCAGCCTCTCAACGCATCTTCAAACAGTTCGCTCGTGAAGTAAACGCGGTGCTCCCCAAGCTCGTGGCCACGCGCCCGCTCAGGTGGTCCCAGTGCGCCATCACTTTCAACTCGGCAGATCAACTCAAGTGCGCAGCCACTGCTGGCGCCCTCCCGATGCTCTGCTCCCCGGTTATCAGCAATGCACAAGTCACCAAGACCCTCATTGACGGCGGCGCAGGACTCAACGTCCTATCAGTCGACACGTTCGACAACCTCCAGGTCCCGTATGAGCAGCTTCAGCCTACCAAGCCTTTCTCAGGAGTGACCGATGGTTCCACCACACCGATAGGGCAGGTCCGCCTCCCTGTCACCTTCGGGGAGCGCAAGAACTACCACACCGAGCTCATCGACTTCGACGTCGCGCACATTCGCCTGCCATACAATGCCATCCTCGGTTATCCGGCCCTGGCCAAGTTCATGGCCGTCACCCACCACGGCTACAACGTCCTCAAGATGCCGGGAAGCGGCGGAATCATCACGGTCCCATTTGAAGAAAGAGATGCGTTGTGCTCCCTCGAGCGCGCCTTCCAAGCCGCAGCAATTGACGACCCCGACAGCAGAAGTGAGGGCCCTCCGGAGGCCATCCCCAAGAAGAAGCAGCTACGCCATGCCGGGCCTCAGGAGGGTGGCATCACAGCTGGAGCCTCGTCAGGATCAGCGCCCGCGGCACGCCTGGCGCCCTCCTCGGGCAGGGCTCGGGGGCTCTCTTCTGGAGGGCCTCAGACCTTGCCAACCTCACAAGGGAGGCGCTCGGGCACCACTTGGAGGCGTGCTTCGTGGCACGTTTCCCTCAGGAGAACACAGGGCAAGGGATGCCCACCGCTCAGGAGTTCATCACCAAGACCACTCAGGAACTGCAAGACGCAAGGGCCATGCGCGGCGACCGCCGCTCACCATGCGCAGCTCCCCATCCAGGCGAGGATGCAGGGCTGCGTGTCTACATCGACGTCCCAGGGCTCAACAGGGCCGCAACTCAGGAGCGTTTCTGGCCTTCGCGTGTGGGCCGTTGCGAGGGCCCACCACATAGCTACGTCCGCATGCCCTTTGGCTTGCCGAGCGTGGCGTCAGCCTATCAGCACAACATGCGGCGTGTCCTGGCAGCTCAGGAGGCCAGGTACCACGCCGTCCTAGAAGAGATGGAGATGGTCTTCAAGGAACCTCCCAAGCCCCCAGAGCCTCTCGAGGCTCAGGGCCCCGGTGGCTCGTGAGGAGCCATTCCTTCGACGCACGCCCTCAGCTGCACCAACTCTACCTCATCTACAGAACCAGGTGACATTTTCCAAGCTCGTTTAGCTGGGAGCGCCCCTCGGGCTGCATTATTCCCAGGCCGCATGGGTCCGACCCTGTGGCATGTATCCCTTTGCTTATGTCTTAGCTTACCTTGCTGGGGGCGCCCCTCGGGCTGCATCATCCCCAAGCCGCTCGGGCCGGACCCAGTGGCATGTATCATCCTGCATTTACCCAAGCTGATTTTCCTTCCATGCTTAACCTGCCTACGGTTATCACCTGCTCGATCGTCGGCTCCCACGTGGCCTCCTCACATAGGCACGGCGCTGGTGCACGGGTCCGTCCCTGCCACGTCGACAAATCTGAGCGGTCGAGCTCTGGCTAGCAGCACGCCCCGTGCACGTCACCTCACCAGGCCCTCAGTGCCTTCATCTCATCTCAGAGCAACCAGCGGCGGGCTGGCAACCATAACGGCAAAACTGTGTTTCTCCTTGTGATGACCTGCAGGAACTTCCCGAGGACAATAGCGGGCGGTACCACGGACCCTCTCCTCTGACATGCGATCCTCTTGCGCGTTAAAAGGGGGGCTCCTGAGCATCGCGACTCAGGAGCTCTTACTGGCTCTCCAGCCCTTACCCCCTGGCCTTGACCACGGCATCGCGACCTGGCATACCAGAGGCGGCTGAGCTCGCTCGAGGGCTGGGACCTGAGGATGCAGAGCACGAAGGAAAGCGTTGGAAGGGGAAGGACCCGTAGGGGACTAACCTAGCTACGCTGCGAATGGTTGCGCACAGGCCTGGCGCATCGCAAGGAATCGACTCGGACTCGGCAAGATAAGTCTCGCGTTCAGATTGGCTAGCTGATTGGAGCCTAAGTGTTCGTGCTCGCCGCATCCCTATTACGGCCACGTCGCCTCCCTTTCTTGCCTTACCATGGCTGCTTGAGCGCTAAAGGGGACCTCCTGAGCATCGCGCCTCAGGGGCTCTTACCGGACCTCGGGCCGCACACCTCCTAGCCTTGACCACGGCACGCGACCTGGCATACCAGGGACGGCTGTAGCCTGCCTGTGGACTGGGACCTGTCAGCATAGAGCAACGAGCTATCACGAGTTTGGAAAGGGGCGAGCGAGCCTTGACGGAACACGCGCTCGCAAACTTCCATAATAAGGAAAATATACACAAAAGGCATTACGGATCCTTACATGCCCCCACGGGGTACTTCATAATTCTTCGCAGGGAACAAAAGCTAGAACTAAGAGGGATCCTATCTACACCCTCCCGTGGCGGACGCCATCACCAATAGTGGGCCACGGGAGGCCGGCGCCAACCCCATCCAGAACAGCGGCGCCGCCGCGGCCCTGCTTCGGGCCTGACGAGAGCTCGGGGGCACGTAGCTGTCGTCGCTCGTCTCCGGAGTCTCGTAAAGCTCGGGAGAGTCGCTAGACTCCCGGGGTCTGCTGCTGCTGGAGTAGCCGCGAGCGGAGCGTGCGTCAGCCTGGCGCTCCCCTCCAGGGCAACACTCTAGGCGGCGGCCCTCCGCATCGAAGACCTTGAAGAAGAGCGTGGTGGTGCCGTCGTACTCGAAGTGGATCACGAGGGCACCCCTCGCACGGCAAACCCGCGCGACCTCGCCCCAGCCGCGGGTCATGAAGATCTTGCCGGCGGGGACCGCTTCAATCTCTGCTCCGGTCGCAGGACGTCGCAGTCAGCGTGTTGCAACCAAAGCTCGAGGGGCCTCCTCGGCGGCATCACGTCGAAGAAGAACCGCGGGAAGCGAATCCAAGAGCTTGGGGGCATCAGCGCCCATAGCACAAGCTCGCGCGAGGAGTCCCCAGCATGGACTCCCGGAGCGACCGCGCGCGTTGCCACTGCACCGCGACCACCGGCACGGCGCGGGCAGCGCCGCTCATCGCTCCGCCTCCTGAGCCCTTGGCCCGGGCGTACACGGGTAGCGGATACCCTGGAGGAGGCTGCTCGCACAAAGGCCTCGTCACCACCTGCATTGCCGCTTCATCACGGCGGTGGACCGACCTCTTCTTCGGCGGAAGCGGCCCCGGATCATCGCGCGGGGCCTTTCCCTTCTCTTCAGCGGAGAACCTTCTGACAGGCGCCATTGTCGCTAGAAGTGGAGCGAGGAGGCAGAAGCAAGCAAGCAAGGAAAAGATGGGCGACGGGGGCTCCGCCCCCTCCCCATTTATAGCAAGAGAAGGCCAACCGGCACCTCCCACGATCGCAGGTAATGATAGTTTTCCTTGCATGTCGCAGGGACTTGTCAAGTCGAGCAGTTGCCGAGGCCGCGTCGGGAAGCGTAGACGCCCACGTCCAATCAACCGCCACGCGTCAACCGAGGCCGCAGGCTTTTGGGGCCCGCAGAGCTCCGTACTTGACCCTTGGCTTTGCCGCGAAGCCAAGCCCGAGCGCACCTTGTGCCCGGGCTACTGTCGGTGTTCTGCGAACGGGGGTCCCCAGACATGCCTGCCTGCGGCCCACGGCGTGTCTAAACTAGTAGGCTGTACGGCCCGCCTTCGTCAACAAGGCATCCAAGACCCTCACGAGGGTCCAAGCCTCGTGAGGCGGAGGACGCAAGACCTCCTCAGCAGTGGCCTAGTCAGGCAGGCTCACGAGGAGCGGAGATATCAAGGCGGGGCAAACCTCACGAGGCTTTCGTGACACGAGCCATGACGATCGAGACCAGGCAGGCGCCAGGCGGGCGCCAGCGCGCGCAGTGTCCTTGTTTCCTCTTTGGTGCTAAGGAGGCAAGCGCAGGCGAGCAGTACCGAGGCATCAGGCAAAGGTTGCCATATCGGTGCAACGAGACCAAGACCAGAAGGACGGCAAGACGAAGGTCATCGTGGAGCCCAAGACGGCGTCACCACCAGAGCCTTTCGCAGCCGAAGACCACTTTTGTCAGGATAGCTTGTACTAGCTGTCCCCCTTCAAATTTGCCCGCCGTTGTTGGCTCCCTTCCCGCTCAATATTTGGGGAGAGTACCAGGGCCTATATAAGTAGAACTAGCCACCACAGTAGGGGCATCTCAGCTTGATCTGATCTGATCGAGAGCCTACCCTAGCCACAAGAACACCTCAACCTCAGGAGGTTGTTCTTCCCCTTGTACTGTTCACCATCAGCCCAAGAGGCAATCCACCACCACCACACTGGAGTAGGGTATTACACCACAACGGTGGCCCGAACCAGTATAAATCTCGTGTCTTTCTGTGTTGCGAGTTCGTCGAGTTCGCCCGCGAGATCTTAGTGAGCTAGGGCGTGGATCGGTAGGAGGGAAAGACTTCGCGCGCACCCTAGAGTTCGAACCTTAAGGGTTTTGCCGGAACCCCACATCCGACAGACCCACAAGCCACCAAGGGGGGTGGGCGCTCCCTTAGGGCTTCTGGCCCATTGGTGCAGCCCCTGGTGTGTTCTCAGTGCCAAAAATTCTTAAATATTATATAAAAAATCATACTAAAATTTCAAGGCATTTGGAGAACTTTTATTTTTGGGACATTTTTTATTGCACGGATAATTCAGAAAACAGACGAATAATACTATTTTTGCTTTATTTAATCTAAATAACATAAGGTAAAAAGTGCGTGCAGAAAGTCATGCCTTCTAAATTCATCCATCTCATGCCCATCAAAAGGAATCCATTAACAAGGTTGATCAAGTCTTATTAACAAATTTCTTCGGAATGACATGAAACCGGAGAATTTTCAAATAACAATATATTATCTCAACAGGGATATGCATGTCCCCAACAATAAGAATATCATATTTCTTTTTGATAGTAGGAATAGAGAATTCAAAACCTCCAATAGCAATAGTTGAAAATTTTCCAATAGAATTGATGCTATTAACTTGAGGTTGTTTCTTCGGAAAGTGTACCGTATGCTCATTACCATTAACATGAAAAGTGACATTGCCCTTGTTGCAATCAATAATAGCACCCGCAATATTCAAAAAGGGTCTACCAAGGATGATCAAGAATAACAAAGTCCGTTAAAATAGTAACGTTTGCAACTACAACAGGTACATCCTCACAAATACGGATGGGTATGGCACTTGATTTAACAGCCATTTGCAAAGAGATTTCAGTTGGTGTCAAATTATTCAATTCAAGTCTACGATATAAAGAGAAAGGCATAACACTAACACCGGCTCCAAGATCACATGAAGCAGTTTTGACATAGTTTCTTTTAATGGAGCATGGTATAGTAGGTATCCCTGGATCTCCTAATTTCTTTGGTATTCCACCCTTAAAAGTGTAATTAGCAAGCATGGTTGAAATTTCACCTTCCGGTATCTTTCTTTTATTTGTAACAATCTCCTTCATATACTTAGCATAAGGAGACATTTTCAGAATATCAGTCAAACGCATATGCAAAAAGACAGGTATAAGCATTTCAACAAAGCGCTCAAAATCCTCATCATATTTTTTCTTGGATGGTTTAGGAGGAAAGGGCATGGGTTTCTGAACCCATGGTTCTCTTTCTTTACCATGTTTCCTAGCAATGAAGTCTCTTATCATAACGTTGATTCTTTGATTGTGGGTTATCAAGATCAACAGCAGGTTCTACCTCCACATCATTATCATTACTAGGCTGAGCATCAACATGAACATCATTATTAACATTAGCACTAGGTTCATATTCATCACCAGATTGTGTCTCAGCATCAGAAATAGAAATATCATTTGGATTCTTAGGTGTACCTATAATAGGTTCACTAGAAGCATGCAAAGTTCTATCACCTTTCTTTTTCCTTTAGAAGGACTAGGTGCATCAGTATTAAATCTCTGAGAATCTTGCTCAATTCTCTTAGGATGGCCATCAGGACACAAAGGTTCCTGGGTCATTTTACCACCTCTAGTCATAACCCTAACAACATTATCATTGTTATTACTATTCAGATCATTCAACAATTCATTTTGAGCTTGGAGAACTTGTTCTACTTGAGTTTTCACCATGGAAGCATGCGTACTAATAATCTTAAGATCATTAACAGTTCTACTCATATAATCACCCAAGCAGTCAAGCATATAAGCATTATGTTTCAATTGTCTACTAACATAAGCATTGAAATTTTCTTGTTTAACAATAAAGTTATCAAACTCATCCAAGCATTGACTAGCAGACTTATTATGAGGACTGTCACATTCATCAAATCTATAAAGAGAATTTACCTCTACTACCTATGTCGGGTTATTAAGACCATGTATTTCTTCAATAGGTGGTAAATTCTTAACATCTTCGGCTTTAATACCTTTGTCTTTCATAGATTTTTTTGCCTCTTGCATATCTTCAGGACGGAGAAATAGAATACCTCTTTTCTTCGGAGTTGGCTCAGGAAGAGTCCAATCATTATCATTACTCAGTCCAATAGCAATTCAACTTGCTCAACAGTTCATTCACTGAAAACACAACCAGCACAACTATCTAGGTGGTCCCTAGAAGCATCGGTTAGTCCATTATAAAAGATATAAAGTATTTCATTTTTCTTGAGAGGATGATTAGGCAAAGCATTAAGTAACTGGAGAAGCCTCCCACAAGCTTGTGGGAGACTCTCTTCTTCAATTTGCACAGAGTTAAATATTTCCTTTAAAGCAACTTGTTTCTTATGAGCAGGGAAATATTTTTCAGAGAAGTAGTAAATCATATCTTGGGGACTACGCACACAACCAAGAGCAAGAGAATTAAACCATAACTTAGCATCACCCTTTAACGAGAAAGGAAACAACTTAAGAATATAGTAATAACGAATTTTTTCCTCATGAGCAAATAGGGTGGCTATATCATTTCATAACCATGAAAAGGATCAGATTCAACCAAAGCAATTAACTTAGGATCGACATAGAATTCGTAATCCTTATCGGTAACAAAGATATGTGAAGTAGCAAACTTAGGATCATATTGCATTCTAGCATTCAAAGATTTTTCTTTCCACTTGCATAGTAATTTCTTAAGATCGTCTCTATCCTTACAAGCAAGAAAGTCCCAAGCTACCTCTCCATCCATAACATAACCTTCAGGCATAACAGGCAACTCATATCTAGGAGAGCTAGGTCTAACAGGTGTCTCAAGGTGTTCAGTGTCAATAATTTCATAAGTTTCAGAAATGTTATCATCTTCAGCATAATCAATAGTTCTAACTCTAGGAAGATGGTCATCAAGTAACTCACCCAGTGGCACAGTTTTATCAAGCAAAGTAGTAGCATCATAAGCTTCATTCATAGTATAAGTAGCATCATCAATAACATGCGACATATCAGAACCAATAGCAGGTGTAGGTGTCGCAAGCTTACTAAAAAGAGAAGTTGAATCAAGTGCAGAGCTAGATGGTAGTTCCTTACCTCCCCTCGTAGTAGAGGAAAAAAATCTTGGTTCTAGTATCTTTCAGATTCCTCATAGTGATCAACAGATATAAGTCTCAAGAGACTCAGAGAATAGAGATATGCTCCCCGGCAACGGCGCCAGAAAAAGGTCTTGATAACCCACAGGTATAGGGGATCGCAATAGTTTTCAAGGGTAGAGTATTCAACCCAAATTTATTGATTCGACACAAGGGGAGCCAAAGAATATTCTCAAGTATTAGCAGGTGAGTTTTCAATTCAACCACACCTGAAAGACTTAATATCTGCAGCAAAGTATTTAGTAGCAAAGTAATATGGAAGTAACGGTAACGGTGGCAAAAGTAACAGTAGCAGTTTTGCAGTGATCGTAACAGCAGTAGCAACGAACGTAACTTAGCAAGGATCAATATGTGAAAAGCTCGTAGGCAATGGATCGTAATGATAATTATGACTCGTGATATTCATCATGTAGCAGTCATAACCTAGGGTGACACAGAAATAGCTCCAATTCATCAATATAATGTAGGCATGTATTCCGTATATAGTCATACGTGTTTATGGAAAAGAACTTGCATGACATCTTTTGTCCTACCCTCCCATGGTAGAGGGGTCCTAATGGAAGCTAAGGGATATTAAGGCCTCCTTTTAATAGAGAACCGGACCAAAGCATTAGCACTTAGTGAATACATGAACTCCTCAAACTATGGTAATCACCGGAAAGAATCCTAATTATTGTCACCTTGGGTATGTGGATCATAACTCATAATAGGTGTCTACAACTTGCAAGATAGGATCAAGAACACAAATATATTCATGAAAGCATAATAGGTTCAGATCTGAAATCATGGCACTCGGGCCCTAGTGACAAGCATTAAGCATAGCAAAGTCATAGCAACATCTCTCAGAACATAGTGGATACTAGGGATCAAACCTAACAAAACTAACTCGATTATATGATAAATCTCATCCAACCCATCACCATAGAGCAAGCCTACGATTGAATTACTCACGCACGGCAGTGAGCATCATGAAATTGGTGATGGCGGAAGGTTGGTGATAATGATGGCAATAAATCCCCCTCTCCGGAGCCCCGAACAGACTCCAGATCAGCCCTCCCGATGAAGAACGGGAGGTGGCAGCGGCTCCGCGTCGTCAAACGCGATGAATCCTTCTCTCTGATTTTTTCTCTCCGGATATGAATATATAGAGTTGGAGTTAGGGTCGGAGGAGGCCCAGGGGCCCACAAGCCACCAGGACGCGCCCCAGGGGGGCGCCCCCCAGGCTTGTGGCCAATGGGTGGACCCCCTCTGGTTGATTCTTTCGCCAGTATTTTTTATATATTAAAAAATATTCTCCGTGAATTTTTCAGGTCATTCCGAGAACTTTTATTTCTGGACAAAAATAATACCAAGGCAATTCTGCTAAAAACAGTGTCAGTCCGGGTTAGTTCCATTCAAATCATGCAAATTAGAGTCCAAAACAAGGGCAAAAGAGTTTGGAAAAGTAGGTATGATGGAGACGTATCACACCTCTCCCATTGCAAGAAGAACCAATCTAGTTGGCCAAACCAAACCGATAATTCGAAGAGAAAAACAAAGATATCAAATCATCCATATAAGAATTCAGAAAAGACTCAAATAATATTCATAGTCTAATCATAAATCCACAATTGATCGGATCTCAAAAACACACCACAAAATAATATTACATCGAATAGATCTCCAAGAACATCAAGGAGAACATTGTATTGAAGATCAAAGAGAGAGAAGAAGTCGTCTAGCTACTAGCTATGGACCCGTAGGTTTGTGGTAAACTACTCACGCTTCACCGGAAGGGTAATACGGTTGATGTAGAAGCCCTCAGTGATTGAATCCCCCTCCGGCAGGGTGCCGGAAAAGGCCCCAAGATGGGATCTCATGGGAACAGAAGGTTACACTGGCGGAAAAGAATTTTTGGTGGACGCTTCTAGTGGTTTGGGAATATTTGGGAATTTATAGAGCTGAGAAGGAGGTCGGTGGACTCCCGAGGGGCCCACAAGCTAGAGGCGCCCCCCTAGGGCGCGCCCTGAGGGCTTGTGGAGCCATTGGGACTCTTCTGGCACTCTCTCCAAGTTACGTGGGTGTCTTCTGGTCCAAGAAAAATCATCGCGAAAGTTTTATTCCGTTTGGGCTCCGTTTGATATTCCTTTTCTGTGAAACTCAAAAACAAGGAAAAAAGAGAAACTGGCACTGGGCTCTATGTTAATAAGTTAGTCCCAAAAATAATATAAAATAGGATATTAATGCATATAAAACATCCAAAACAAATAATATAACAGCATGGAACAATAAAAATTATAGATATGTTGGAGACGTATCACCACCCCCCTGGGCGCGCCCAGTTGCCTTGTGGGGCCCACATGGCTCCGCTGACCCTAATCTTAAGCCTATAAATTCCTTTTACCCGAGAAAAAGTAAGAGAAGAAATTTCATCGTGTTTTATGATACGGAGCCGCCGCCACCTCCTGTTCTTCATCGGAAGGCTAGATCAGGAGTCCATTTGGGGCTCCGGAGAGGGGGATTCGTCGCCATGATCATCACCAACCCTTCTTCATCACCAATTTCATGATGCTCACCACCGGGAGTGAGTAATTCCTTCATAGGCTTGCCGGACGGTGATGGGTTGGATGAGATTTATCATGTAATCGAGTCAATTTGTTAGGGCTTGATCCCTAGTATCCACTATGTTCTGAGGTTGATGTTGCCACGACTTTGCTATGCTTAATGCTTGTCACTAGGGCCCGAGTGCCATGATTTCATATCTGAGCCCTCTATGTTTTCATGAATATATTTGAGTTCTTGATCCTATCTTGCAAGTTATAGGCACCTATTACGTGTTATGACCAGCATACCCCAAGGTGACAATAATCGGGATTCTTTCTAGTGATTATCGTAGTTTCAGGAGTTCATGTATTCACCATGTGTTAATTCTTTGTTCTGGTTCTCTAATTAAAAGGAGGCCTTAATATCCCTTAGATTTCCTTATGGACCCTGCTACCCACGGGAGGGTAGGACAAAAGATGTCATGGAGTTCTTATTATAAGCACATATGACTATATATGGAATACATGCCTACATTTTGATGAATTGGAGCTATTGTGTATCACTCTAGGTTGTGACTGTTATATGATGAATGTCATCCAACACAAATATCCATCACTAATCCAATGCCTGCACTTTTCGCATATTGATCTTTGATAAGTTGCTTTTGTTGCTGCTGTTGTTACAGTCACTACAAAACTGCTACTGTTACTGGTACCGTTACTACTGCTATCAAACTATCATACTACTATGCTACTAAACACTTTGCTATAGATATTTAGTTCACCAGATGTGGTTGAATTGACAACTCAACTGCTAATACTTGCAAATATTCTTTGGCTCCCCTTGTGTCGAATCGATAAATTTGGGTTAAATAGTACCCTAAAAACGGTTGCCCCTATACTTGTGGGTTATTAGGTACCTCCTTTTATTGATCAGGTAATGGAACAAAAAAGTGTATCCTGCACCTATTTCCCCAGAGGTGTCCCTGGGTTATCGGACCCACAAGAGGAAGATTCCCTTAAAGCAATGGTCTCTAGCAAGCTTTTGCCAAAGTGTGAGATTCAGCTTTTGACCGGATCAAGCAAGCAAATAGTGATTCAAACACTTATAATAAAAAGAGGTATGAGTATGAGGTCGTAGTGCTTACAACCTTGTATTTGTGTTGGGATCAAATAGGATATTAATTTGTGCGCTGGAAGTCACCGATCGAGATGTGCTTGTTACGGATTCAAGTGGGGGATGTGTCCAAATAACATCTTGTCTGGCACGAGTCCTGCATCAAGAATCAGTTGTCCTACCGCAGGCCCTATCCGTCCTGCGGGGTTGCCTTGATAATTAAGATAATGAAATCAAATAAGATCTTTGGGCGTTCAATGACTAGACCTCATTTATCCCCAAGGATATGATTCATGTTACCCTACTCAAC
The DNA here is from genome assembly GCF_018294505.1 of Triticum aestivum. Classification (NCBI taxonomy): domain Eukaryota; kingdom Viridiplantae; phylum Streptophyta; class Magnoliopsida; order Poales; family Poaceae; genus Triticum; species Triticum aestivum. Next base: position 134,690,609 of record NC_057805.1, on the reverse strand, counting down.
ATTACTGCCACCGGTGTTCGGTATAACACTTCACGGTCTCCTTGCTCCTAACCTCACCAGTGCTCGATCTCCATGATCCTGGGTACCTGCGGGGATGAAGATCGCGGGCAAGACAAGAGACATCTTCATGAAAAAAAATTCACACATACGTGATGTTATGTCCAAGCCCTTCCATTGATCCCCTCAACAAATACCTTGGGTTGCAAGGCTGATGCCTCAACCCATACCTTACCGAACTACTCACACATGGAGATCAAATCACGAGAAAAAACATTGAAGAACACGTCTTGGAGATTGATTGATTGCAAATATGTCTTACAATGGATGCCTTGTGTGATGCACGATTACAAGTATGAACTAAATGAGGAAGCACTATGGCGGTGTTGATGGCTATCGAGATGGAAACGGCGGCGACTAGGGTTTATGGATGAAGATGATGATTAAGAAGTTTTGGCTGCTCCCATGCTCGTTGGTCTGTTGACATTTCGATGGTGTCCCTTTAATAAAAGTTGTATAGGTGGGTGATCTGCCTCGAAATCCACATCCACGAGCGCTCATACGGGCCTGTGCGCCCGTATGGAACGCCATCTTTTGTTCTGTCTTCACGCATGCACTTCCTGTCGATTCATTCTTCTTCCACTCTCCTTCCTTTTCATTCCCACATGTGATTTCTTCCCTTTTTATCCCATTTCCTGTGAAACACATCAAAGAGGGGATTTGTGGAACCCTTTGCATTCATTAGTCATTAGTAGCAATATCAAAGCGAATATCTCTGTTTAAATGAAATATCTCGGTTTAAACAAAGGTGAATGAGTGTAAAAATATAACTCATCAGGGATCGATGGAAACTAGCTAGATGTGATGGAAAGGCCTGCTCTGTATACCATGTAAAACTTGATGGGAGCGTCTCAATCTCCATACATGGAGACCCGCTGGTATATATTGATTGATTGAGAGGGTTACAGAGGGTGGTGCAGTCGTGGCTAATGACCAGAGGAATTACTGGAGTCGTGATAAGATACAGAGAGAGAGATAAACAGAAATATCTCTAACTAGTCCAACCTCCTAACAATCCTGACTTGATACTCAAAGTGTGCCTATACATGTGATATGTCACGTGACAACGTAACATGTTTGACTGTGAGCATATAAAGCAACAGATGAGAATCTAATCTTGCTCGATTAGAAAACAATCATACACTTAACGAAAAGCATGAAGCAGCAAGGTGAAGTATTTCACTTTTTTATTTTTGTGTAGATGCACAGAAAATAAAGGCTTGATGGCTCGAGAATTTCCGATGTTTTTCATAGTGATTTCCATTTGGTTTCATTGGATTTTTATTATTCTTCGGATATTTCTAATGCTAATCCAACAAAAGAGAGGAAATCTACTTTGTCCTTTGGATGACAGGAAATATCACATTTGGAAGGAAACCAAAGGAGATTGGTGCAAATCAAGTCAATAGGAGCAACTTTCCTGAAGAGAGCATGGTCAACAAGCGCACCAGAGTGAAAGATGGAGTTTCATACGACCGCACGCGCTCGTTTCAGCAGTCGTTTGGAGTGCCCACAGCCCCTCCTCATCTACATAAGCAACTTTCGTGAAGGGACCATTAGGAGAATACAACCCTCGCCGCCGCCACACCAGCCAGATCAGGAGAGGAGAAGATCATGGTAGTTTTTGGTCCTTTCATCTCCATCATCATCATCATCATCACCTCCTCCACTATAGTAAGAGGGATTGGAACTTGTAATGTCTACTCTATCTCATCTGAGATCAAGACTATTTGAGTACCATTTCATCTCATTGTGGATCCCCTCAATATTATCGATATGGTTTTCATGATTTTTCTCTCTGTTTTATTGATTCCCCTCTTATGATGTGTGAGTAATTCCCCTAGGTGTGGGAAATGTAGGTGAGTGGTAAGATTGATGTGTGCCTATCCTATATGTCATCATTTGAATTCGTAGTAGTATGATCTATTTAGTATGTTGTTATACTATGGTGAACTCTATGCCTGTTGTCCAATTTAAGGGTCCAGGCAACATGATCTCAAGACCTACGTGATGTCTACTACGCAACTTTCGCTAGTGCAATCTCTCAACAGTGCTAACATAATTGGATCATATAACCACCCCTCAAAGTGCGATGAAGAATCACTCCAAAGTTCCTATCTAGCGGAGAACATAAGAAGAAATCGTTTGTAGGGTACGAAACCACCTCGAAGCTATTCTTTCCGATCGATCTATCCAAGAGTTCGTACTAAAATAACACCAAATAATTCCAGATTCATAATACTCAATCCAACACAAGGAACCTCAAAGAGTGCCCCAAGATTTCTACTGGAGAAACAAAGACAAGAACGTGCATCAACCCCTATGCATAGATTACCCCAATGTCACCTCGGGAATCCCCGAGTTGAGTGCTAAAACATTTATCAAGTGAATCAATATGATACCCCATTGTCACCATGAGTATTCATATGCAAGACATCAAGTGCTCTCAAATCCATAAAAGTATTCAATCCGATAAAACGAAATCTCAAAGGGAAAACTCAATTTACAACAAGATGGGGAGGGGAAAACACCATATGATACGACTATATTAACAAAGCCCACGATACATCAAGATCGCGACATCTCAAGAACACGAGAGAGAGAGAGAGAGAGATTGAACACATAGCTATTGGTACAAACCCTCTACCCCGAGGGTGGACTACTCCCTCCTCATCATGGTGGCCTCCGGGATGATGAAGATGGCCATCGGAGATGATTCCCCCTCCGGCGGAGTGCCAGAACAGGGTCTAGATTGGTTTTTGGTGGCTACAGAGGCCTGCCGTGGCAGAACTTCTGATCTAGGTTAACCCCGAGGGTTTTTTGGAATATTTGTGAATTTATAGGGTAAAGAGGGGGTGCGGGAGGCCACCGAGGTTGGCACAACCCAGCTGGGCGCGCCTGGGCCCCCAGGCGCGCCCTGGTGGGTTGTGCCCCCCTCGGAGCACCCCTAGGTGCTGCTCTGGCCCATTGGTGGTCTTCTGGTCCATAAAAAATCAACAAAAAGTTTCACGGTGTTTGGACTCCGTTTGATATTGATTTCATGCTATGTAAAAACAAGCAAAAAAACAGCAACTGGCACTGGGTACTGGTTCAATAGGTTAGTCCCAAAAATGATATAAAGTTGCTATAAAATGATTGTAAAACATCCAAGAATGATAAAATAACAGCATGAATACTTCATAAATTATAGATGCATCAGAGACGTATCAGCATCCCCAAGCTTAATTCTACTCGTCCTCGAGTAGGTAAATGATAAAATAAATAATTTATGAAGTGTGAATGCTAGCAAAGTGCATAAGTTTGATCAATCATAATTTCAATCACTTTTCCTAGCAACATAACAGCAATTCTTTCTTATAAAAGTTATCATGTTAAAGTAGCAACCAATTCACATGTTAAGGTTCAAACAATGAATTCTCTTGAAACTCAACAACCTATATTCTCAGTCACCAAGCAATTGTAATTCAACTTATTTAGCACAGTTTAAGTAAGAGATCCACATACTCAACCATCATATAGTCTTCTATGATTGCTAACACTCACCGCATACACGTGAGCAAAACGTTCCAGCCGGACACATAGAAAGATAGGGACTTATAATTTCTCCTCCCAACGTATTCACCTCAAGGGTGATGTCAACAATAATAACTCATGCTACCCATATACAACTAGATATATGTGCCTAGATCTTTCCTCACCACATGATGCTTGCCAAAAGAGAAAAATAAAAAGGAATAGGGAGAAAAACTTTGACTCTTTGCATAAAAGTAAATACAGAAAAGTAAAGGATAGGCCCTTCGCAGAGGGAAGTAGAGGTTGCCATGCGCTTATTTGTTTGTATGCTCAACCCCTTAGTGCAAAAGAACGTCATGTTATATTGCCCCTTATGATAGCAACCTTTATTATGCAGTCTGTCGCTTTTATTCTTTGCCATACAAGTTCGTACAATGCTCAATTTTCTCTTACACTAAATGATCTAACACTTTTAGAAGCAATTTTTATTGCCTTATGCAGCGATGACAACTCACTTGAAGGATATTTCTCAATCCTTAGGTAGGTATGGTGGACTCTTGAAATTAATATTTGGTTTTAAGGGTTTTTGGATGCACAAGTAGTATCTCTACTTGGTGCGGAATTTTTGGCTAGCAAAGATAGGGGGAAAGCACCACATGTTGAAGGATCTATGACAATATAACTTCTATGTGAATATGAGCAAACATAAATCATTACGTTGTCTTCCTTGTCGAACATAAACAAATTTGGCATATAATATTTTGATGGGGGCTCACAATCACAAAAGATTTCCAAGATATTGTATTTGCATGTGAAAGTTCTCTTCCTTCTACTAATCATTCATGAATTGCTTGTATGACCAATATTGTGGTTGTCAAGCTTCAACAGATTTCACTTTCTAAACCCAATGTGAAGCTACCACTAGGCATGACATAATTTCAACTTCATGATTTTCAATTCAATCAACAATTTAGTCAAAGGATATAAGTGAAGCACAAGAGTAAATGACAAGCTACTCCAAGAAGATATAAGTGAAGATCAAGCGAGTAGTTAAGTAAATAGGTAGCTAATTGTGGACTCTCTCTTACTTAAAACTTTCAGATCTAAGAATTTTATTAAAACAGCAAGCAAAACAAAATAAAATGACATTCCAACAATAGCACACATCATGTGAAGAAGCAAAAACTTAGGATACCCCGATACTAACCGATAATTGTTGGTGAAGAAAGGTGGGATGCCTACCGGAGCATCCCCAAGCGTAGATGCTTGAGACTTCTTGAAATATTATCTTGGGATGCCTTGGGCATCCCCAAGCTTGAGCTTTTGTGTCTCCTTAATTCCTTTTATATCACGGTTTCCCTAAATCTTAAAAACTTCATCCACACAAAAACTCAACAAGAACATGTGAGATAAGTTAGTATAAAACAATGCAAAAACCTTATCATTCCCTATTGTAGCAAATCACTAAAATTATTATTCAATAGTGCATACTAAATGTCTCTGCATATTTAAAACTCCTATCCTCAAATAGAATCATTAAACAAGCAAACATATGCAAACAATGCAAACATAACAGCAATCTGCCAAACCAGTACAGTTTGTAAAGAATGCAAGAGTATCAATACTTCTCTAACTCCAAAAGTTCTGAAAATTTACCATACTGTAGAAAATTTATCAGAGCTTATTATGCAATAAGTTTCAACATTTTATCACATTCTGACTTTTCTAGGGAATTTTTGCAACAGTGATAAACTTTGTGTTTTGAAACAGCAACATGTAGACCTGCAAAATAAGCATGGTAAAGGCTATCAATGCCACTTTTATTGAAATAAAAGATGAAAAACATTATTCTATATAACAGCAAGAAAATCCTAACAAAATAAATTGACGCTCCAAGCAAAACACATATCATGTGACGAATGAAAAATAGCTCCAAGTGAGGTTACCGGTAATGTTGGAGACAAAAGATGGGATGCCTTCCGGGGCATCCCCAAGCTTAGTTGCTTGGATCTTCCTTGAATATCACCTTGGGGTGCCTTGGTCATCCCCAATCTTAGGGCCTTTTCACTCCTTATTCCCCTCATATCGATATCTCACCCAAAACTTGAAAACTTCAATCACACAAAACTTAACGGAACTTTGTGAGATAGGTTAGTATGATAAAGAGCAAACCATTTCACTTTTGGTACTGTCAAAGACAAGATTCACAATTGTTTCCATGCAATGCCTACTGTAGCATATCAATTCCACAATTTATATTGAGCGATATAAGCCATAGAAACTAGAAAACAAGCAAACTATGCATTGAAAACAGAATCTGTCAAAAACAGAACAGTCTGTAATGATCTGGATAACTACCATACTTCTGCTGCTCCAAATATTCTGAAAAAGTAGCAAAACCTGGGTAATTTGTATATCTATCATCTTTAATAAATTCAGAATTTTATCACGCTCCAGTGAATTTTGAAAATTCCTGGACTGAGCGCAAAAGGTTTTGTTTTTGGACAGAATCAAGTCAACTATCATCCACACTATCCCAAAGCTTTACTTGGCACTTTATTGAAACAAAAGCTATAAAACATGATTACTACAGAAGCATAATCATGTGAACACATAAAAACAGTAGGTAAAAGTGTTGGGTTGTCTCCCAACAAGCGCTTTTCTTTAATGCCTTTTAGCTAGGCATGATGATTTCAATGATGCTCGCATAAAAGATAAGCATTGAAACATAACGGGAGCATCATGAAGCATATGACTAGCACATTTAAGTCTAACCCAATTCCTATGCATAGGGATTTTGTGAGCAAACAACTTATGGGAAAAAGAATCAACTAGCATAGGAAGGCAAAACATGCATAACTTCAAAGCTTTCAACATCAAGAGAGGAAACTTGATATTATTGCAATTCCTACAAGCATACGTTCCTCCCTCATAATAATTTTCAGTAGCATCATGAATGAATTCAACAATATAACTATCACATAAAGCATTCTTTTCATGACCCATAAGCATGGAAATTTTATTACTCTCCACATAAGCAAATTTATTCTCATCAATAATTGTGGTAGCAAACTCAACAAAATAACTCTCATGTGACTGAAAATTAAAACCATGATGACAAGTTTCATGTTTATAATTATTCAATATTGCATACATGTCATCACCATAATCATCATATATATATAGGAATTTTGTTGTCATAATCAATTGCAACCTCCTCCAAAATAGTGGATTCATCATGAAATAAAGTCACGACCTCTCCAAATCCACTTTCATCAATATAATCATCATAAATAGGAGGCATGCAATCATCATAATAAATTTTATCATCAAAACTCGGGGGACAAAAAATATCATATTCATCAAATATAGCATCCCCAAGCTTATGGTTTTGCATATCATTAGCATCGTGGATATTCAAAGAATTCATACTAACAACATTGCAATCATGCTCATCATTCAAATATTTTGTGCCAAACATTTTATTGACTTCTTCTTCTAACAATTGAGCACAATTTTCCGAACCATCATTTTCAAGAAAGATATTATAAAGATGATCAATAATATGATGCAACCTCAATTCCATTTTTGTATGTAGTTTTCATTTATAAACCACGCTAGTGATAAAACAAGAAACTAAAAGATTCAATTGCAAGATCTAAAGATATACCTTCAAGCACTCACCTCCCTGGCAACGGCGCCAGAAAAGAGCTTTGTTGACGGGATGTGAGTGCCGCTTACCTAACCTCCCCGGCAACGGCGCCAGAAAAGAGCTTTATGTCTACTACGCAACTTTATTCTTGTAGACTCGTGTTGGGCCTCCAAGCACAGAGTTTTGTAGGACATAGCAATTTTCCCTCAAGTGGATGACCTAAGGTTTATCAATCCATGGGAGGTGTAGGATGAAGATGGTCTCTCTGAAACAACCCTACAACCAAATACAAGAAATCTCTTGTGTCCCCAACACACCCAATACAATGTCAAATTGTATTGGTGCACTAGTTCGACGAAGAGATGGTGATAAAAGTGTAATATTGATGGTAGAAATATATTTTTATAATCTGAATAAATAAAAACAGCAAGGTAGCAAATAGTAAACAGGCACAAAAACAGTATTGCAATGCTTGAAAATGAGGCCTAGGGTCAATACTTTTGCTAGTGCAATCTCTCAACAGTGCTAATATAATTGGATCATATAACCACCCCTCAAAGTGCGATGACAAATCACTCCAAAGTTCCTATCTAGTGGAGAACATAAGAAGAAATCGTTTGTAGGGTACGAAACCACCTCGAAGCTATTCTTTCCGATCGATCTATCCAAGAGTTCGTACTAAAATAACACCAAATAATTCCAGATTCATAATACTCAATCCAACACAAGGAACCTCAAAGAGTGCCCCAAGATTTCTACTGGAGAAACAAAGACAAGAACGTGCATCAACCCCTATGCATAGATTACCCCAATGTCACCTCGGGAATCCCCGAGGTGAGTGCTAAAACATTTATCAAGTGAATCATTATGATACCCCATTGTCACCATGAGTATTCATATGCAAGACATCAAGTGCTCTCAAATCCATAAAAGTATGTAATCCGATAAAATGAAATCTCAAAGGGAAAACTCAATTCACAACAAGATGGAGAGGGGAAACCACCATATGATCCGACTATATTAACAAAGCCCGTCCCGATCCGCATGGAGCAGGGGGCCTTCGCACGTCAGCCCAGGATAACACCTGACGCACGACAGGTCCATGATACAACATTCCAGGTACAAGAATATTCAACAAATACATGTATAGAGGATTACATCATTGATGAATACAATCATCTGGCATAGCTCTAAGGCTATTTAAAAGGCGTCGGAAGTCTTGGTTTGGTGGCTCGTCAACTCTAGCTAGGCTCCACAACTCACAGGACTGGCAAGGTTACGGCCTAGCACGACCAAACAAGCGAACAATCCAGGCACGACCTACAAACTGGCATGACACGCCAGGTCAATACATTGAATGTACTTGCAAGACAACCAAATACATAGCATCCAAACAAACAGACGAGAAAGCAAGAACCAAGCGCATGAAACAACCTACCTCATATCAATAACTAAGCAAGGCATGATATTAACTAGAGACATAAATCAAACTAAGCATGAACAACATCATAGCATCTACTAGCATGACAATAACGAGGCATATCAAAACATGTTGCTAACATGGCAATGACATAACATGGCATAGCATATCATCTCAATCATGGCATAATTTAGCATATCAATCAAAGCATGGCATGGCATCATGAAACTATGCTGAAAATACACTACCAGTTACCTCCCGTGAAGAAATGTCGTAATAACTTTATGCAACAACCTCTTACTCTGCCACGGCTCCTCGGAGCAAACTCATGACTCACGGAGATCTCATCTCGTGATCATATCAGAACATCACCGTGACTTCTCGCGACTATCTCATAGTCCAAGTCACCACATTATTTATCCCACATTAGTTATCAACTTAGTTATTCTAGGATTATCCTCCATTTTGACCAAGACCCGATAGTGTGACCTACTACGAACTGTGCCCATGACCGAGGACGCAGCTATCGATAGATTTAACATACACTCTGCAGAGGTAGCGCACTTTACCCACACCACAGAACCCATGGCCTCGCACTCTCATTCGGGTGGACCAACGGCGTTCCGACAAACCGACCTACCGCCATGACACTCTCCCGGCCACTCCACCAACACCCCTTTTGGGTTCAGTCCTGGGTGGCCCCGTGCCTACCAAAGGCATCAACGCCCACCGTCGTGGCAAAACAATAAACGGTCCCAAACGGGGACATGAGCTCAAAACCAAACCCGGGCACACAAGGCTTATGTCCGCCAACCTGTTCACGGTAGCGCGCGCCCATAACCTTCCCTTGTTGGAGGCACCGGCAAGAGGCATGACAAGAGATCGCATTAAGGCCTTCCCATAAAGGCAAATGTGGCTGCACTGAAGGAGTTTGATTTGGTGGCACTATGACTCGATCCCATCGATGACGGAGGAGGTTTGTTATTATTAAGTCACATTATCATCTTTTCCATCATCATAAACATGCAAGCATGATTAACATGGACGCGATAATGAGCATGAACATACAAATGCATGAACAAAATACCAAGCTTCTCGAGTGAACAACTATAGCATAAAGAACATGGCAATACCAGGTACTAGCATACCAACAGTGTACTACAATCATCATAACATTTACATCAATGACATGAAAATAAAGTAGAGTAGTGACATGGCACTATCAATAACAACATCCTAATTAGCATGGCAAAAGATATCATGAAAACACCAGCATGCATGATAAACATAAAGCATAACGGAATAATTGCAGATGAAAATGATAAGAAACGACTACAACTACCCACACACAAGGTGCAAGCAAAGTCAACATGCAAGTTCGGGGCTCATGATAAGAGGTTGGCTTGCCTGGGGGTCGAGGAATACTCCGGGAAAAAGTGTAGAATGATCATGGAAAGATTAGCCGGAAACAGTTCTCTCTCGAAGGGGGCTGTTTACGGGAAAAGGAAAAGTGGTCATTTTGACTGTGTGAAAACATAATGAAAATGATAGCAACGGAAAGAGCTCGACAAACAGAGAACATGAGCGTTGGAATCACCTCAATCGCACTTACGGTTGAAAAGTTGTGGCCGTTCACTTTTTAGACAGAAAAGGCACTAAACAGTGAACGTTCACAAAATAGCCACTTCGGTGTAACACCCCGCATGTAACTTTCCATATTTGTAACTCCAAGTCTTGCCATTTTTGGCTATGTGATATGATATTCACTTCGTGGTCGGGTTTTGTTTTTCGTTTTTGCATTTTGTTCATGTCATGCATTGCATATCATGTCATCATGTGCATTGCATTTGCATACGTGTTCGTCTCATGCATCCGAACATTTTCCCCGTTGTCCGTTTTGCAATCCGGCGCTCCCATCTCCTCCGACGCACCCCTCTTGTTTTCTTTCGTGAACGGGTGTCAAACATTCTCGGAATGGACCGAGGCTTGTCAAGTGGCCTTAGTATACCACCGGTAGGCCACCGGTCAAGTTTCGTTCCATTTGGAGGTCGTTTGGTACTCCAACGGTTAACCGGGTAACCGCAGAGGCCATTTGAGTGTGCAGCAAAAAAACCATTCAAAACCAGCCCAAAACCCACCAAACTCTCTTCCATGCTCTAGGTCGTTCGATCACGATCGTGTGGGCGAAAACCGCACCTCATTTGGACTCTCCTAGCTCCCTCTACCTATATAATTGCCTCCCCTCCTGAAATAGATCGCAGACGAAACCCTAAAAATCCCTCGCGCCGCGCCAGACGTGTCCGTATGCCGGCCGGACACTTCGCGCCGCCGCCCCGGACCACTCGCCGCCCGCCACGTGGACGCCACCGCGCCCCGCGCCGCCGCGGCCCGCCGGGCCCGAGGCCGGCCCGTCCGCGCGCGACTGGGCCCCGAGCCGCCGCGCCGTCTCCTCCGTGCCCCGCCGCCGTCTCCTCGCCTCCACCCGCCGCCCTGCTCACCGCCGGCCGTCGCGCCACCGCCGACGCCTCGCGCCGCCACCACACCAAGCCGGCGCCGCCGCACTCGCCGTCGCGCCCCGCCACCGCGGACGCCGCGCCCCTCCGCCCGTCGTCCCCGATGCCGTCCTCCCCTCGTCGCCCCTCCTCCTCGTCCCCTGCTCCCTCCGGCGACAGCTCCGGCCGAAGAGCCCGAGCTCGAGCTCTTCCCCGATCTGGATCGAGTCAAACTGCTCAGGTTGACTTTTCCCGAACCCTAGATTTCTTCCAAGTCATTGATATTTTACAGCATGTGTCCCTGTTCAACAGTGCATAACTCTCTGCAAGTAGCTCCGATTCGCGCGTGTAATATGTCAAATTGTTCGTCTCGTGATGCTCTACATTTTGTTAAATTGTACCATGTTCATTAGAGGTCATCTTGATTCCCAAATCTCTGTTGGAAGAGGGCTAGTTGCTGTTATTCTCTGGTTCTTGGCAGAACTTGGAGATTTGTCATTTTTGTATCTTTAAATCTGTGCATCTCATGGGCATGAGCCCTACATGTGTCTTGAAGTATGCCATGCCATATTTCCAGTGGTGTAGTCCATGTATTTTTGTGATCTCTATGGTGACTAGCACAAGCATGCAAAGTAGGCCCCGTAATATTTCTGATTTCTGGGACAGTGATCTCTCTAAGTCCTTGTCTGCTGTTATTTTGTTGCCATGTAAACTTGATGCTACAGAGAGATCCATGCATATTTTGGAGATGTTCAGTAAGGATGTTTTGTAGATATATTATTGTAATTGATCCATTCCTGCCCTTGTTTGCAATTATGGAGTGCCATAGCATGACTCAATCGTGCTCTACTTTTGCTATAAAATATTTCTGGCAGATTGTTTACGTGTTATTCAATTTTGCCAAGCTTATTGTAGTTGATCCATACATGCTATGCTTTTGTTCTTGCCATGGATAGCTTCATAAACATGCCATCTTGCTGTAGGTATGCTTGTTTTGTCATGCATTGCTTGTGGTGAGTGCATCAAGCTCACCAAGATGCCTTCATATTATTGTTTCTGCCATGCTCTGTTTTCTGCTAAGTCTGAAACCTGTTAACGAAACTTGCTATGTTTACAAGGTTGCCATCATATCTTCTGGTACTTTTGTCATGTGCGTCTAGGGCAATACTTACATGCCTTGTTTTGCTATGTTAAATTCCTGTATCATGTTGATTTCGTGCTCTGAACATTGCTACCTGATGCTGTTTCAGACATGTCCAGTAATTTCACCAAGTCTGTGAACCTGTTATCTTTTGCACTTTTGCCATGCTTGTTTGAGCTTGTTATGTTGTGAACTAGCCGTAGCTCAGTGTTCATCTTTTGTCAAGCATCTCCTGTAGATTACTGCCATATGCTTTGTTGCTATGTTGGAGTGCTGTAGCATTGTTACTTGTTGCATTTTAAGTGCTATCATGCTGTTAATCACAGATTCGTGTCATTCTTGTTTTGCTTGCCATTTGCAAACCGTGCATCCGTTTCCGGTGAACTTTATATCGATTTCGACCGAAATCATCTCATATTTCTAGTGGCATGCTTGGTCTGCCAAGTTACTGCCTTGTTCATCATTTTCCTCCCGGAGCACGCATATGCATCGCTTATCATATCTCGCATATCATACATGTTTTGCATCATGTTGCTTGTGCATTTCTCGTGATTGATTGTGGTTCCGTTGCTTGCGTTCTTGTCTTGGGTAGAGCCGGGAGACAAGTTCGTGAACGAGGAACCTGTTGAGTACGCTTACGAGGATCAAGCTCTCGACAACTCTGAGAACCTTGCAGGCAAGATGACCACCCCTCGAAATCACTTCTATCTTTGCTTAGCTAGTTGTTCTCTCTATTGCCATGCTGCGCTACCTATCACTTGCTATATCATGCCTCCCATATTGCCATGTCAGCCCCTAACCATCCTTTCCTAGCAAACCGTTGTTTGGCTATGTTACGGCTTTTGCTCAGCCCCTCTTACAGCGTTGCTAGTTGCAGGTGGAGTTGAAGTTTGTTCCATGTCGGAACATGGATATGTTGGGATATCACAATATCTCTTATTTAATTAATGCATCTATATATTTGGTAAAGGGTGGAAGGCTCGGCCTTATGCCTGGTGTTTTGTTCCACTCTTGCCGCCCTAGTTACTGTCATACCAGTATTATGTTCCTTGAGTTTGCGTTCCTTACGCGGTCGGGTGATTTATGGGACCCCCTTGACAGTTCGCCTTGAATAAAACTCCTCCAGCAAGTCCCAACCTTGGTTTTACCATTTGCCACCTAAGCCTTTTCCCCCGGGTTTTCGCGAGCCCGAGGGTCATCTTTATTTTAAACCCCCGGACCAGTGCTCCTTCGAGTGCTGGCCCAAACTGGGCGATATCCGGCGCCCCCTGGGCAACCAGGGTCTATGCCAACCCGACGTCTTGCCCATCTGGTGTGCCCTGAGAACGAGATATGTGCAGCTCCTATCGGGATTTGTCGGCACATTCGGGTGGCTTTGCTGGTCTTGTTTTACCATTGTCGAAATGTCTTGTAAACCGGGATTCCGAGACTGATCGGGTCTTTCCGGGAGAAGGTTTATCCTTCGTTGACCGTGAGAGCTTATGATGGGCTAAGTTGGGACACCCCTGCAGGGTTTTATCTTTCGAAAGCCGTGCCCGCGGTTATGAGGCAGATGGGAGTTTGTTAATGTCCGGTTGTAGAGAACTTGTCACCTTACCCAATTAAAATACATCAACTGTGTGTGTAGCCGTGATGGTCTCTTCTCGGTGGAGTCCGGGAAGTGAACACGGTTTGAGTTATGAATGACGTAAGTAGGAGTTCAGGATCACTTCTTGTTCATTGCTAGATGACGTCCGTTCCGTTGCTTCTCTTCTCGCTCTCTTTTGCGTATGTTAGCCACCATATATGCTTATTGCCGCTGCAGCTCCACCTAATTACACCATCCTTCCCTATAAGCTTAAATAGTCTTGATCTCGCGGGTGTGAGATTGTTGAGTCCTCGTGACTCACAGATTCTACCAAAACAGTTGCAGGTGCCGACGATGCCAGTGCAGATGATGGGATCGATCTCAAGTGGGAGTTCGACGAGGAACGTGGTCGTTACTATGTGTCTTTTCCTGATGATCAGTAGTGGAGCCCAGTTGGGATGATCGGGGATCTAGCATTTGGGGTTGTCTTATTTTCATCTGGATTTTGGCCGTAGTCGGTCTATATGTTTGTATTTTGGATGACGTATGAATTATATTTATGTATTGTGTGAAGTGGCGATTGTAAGCCAACTCTTTATCCATTCTTGTTCATTACATGGGATTGTGTGAAGATGACCCTTCTTGCGACAAAACCACTATGCGGTTATGCCTCTAAGTCGTGCCTCGACACGTGGGAGATATAGCCGCATCATGGGCGTTACAAGTTGGTATCAGAGCCATCCCCGACTTAGGAGCCCCCTGCTTGATCGAATCGCTGGCGTTGTTGAGTCTAGAACAAAAATGTTTTGAGTCTTAGGATTATATATATCGGAGAGTAGGATTCTTTTTACTCCTCAGTCCCTTCGTCGCTCTGGTGAGGTCTCCTGACGTAGAAGTTTTGACTCTTCTCTCCTCAAATTTCACTAAAAAAAATTTAGGATCACGCGGGTATCTTGGAATCGTTCCGATGGTTTTGTGACGAGAACATTGTTCTTGGTGCCTCCTGACATTTAGGGGTTGTGGCAGTGTCCCGGGGAGTTGAGCTCCGAGGTGTTGTCGTCACAATTTTATCGTTGCAGTTCTGGAATACCTGAGTTTCGCCGACATTGAAATCTCTTTTATGCAGTTGTTGGTGAGATCACCTCGACGCCTCCCAGTACTGGGGCGGGAGTTCGGGAGTATTGCCATAACTTGTATAACGGATGTTTTTCGAAGGTTGAGGTAAACGATCTCCGAAGGTTTCTTGGTTATGTGTTGACGGATGGATACAGCTGGATCTAGGGATTGCTAGTTTGGGTGATATATTTTGTGTCCCCTGTATCCCCAACACCAGATTGCATAACCAGAAAGTTTCGGGAGTTTATAAGTGGGAATTATAGTAGCCTTAGGATATCTTTCCGACAGACGCATGATATGAGATTGGGGTTCGACGTCTAGTGGTCCGCCTATACACGGTTGGTTTTACAGTGGTCTCGTAGTATCTTAAAGAGTCCTTGGCTATGCTGACTCGGGGACGCTTCGTATGTCATGTGCACAGCCTTGTACATGATGGTGTTGTGCGATCAAGCCTGTGTGGGCCCCACCACGAAAATTTCGGACGAAATCTCTATCATATGTTTGTTCCGGCTTATTCTGCAAGCCAATACTTTGTTTTATTTTGATTTGTGGTATTCGAGTTGCTTCGAAGTCATATGTTGATTCCATATCTTTTTCAAGTGGCTGCTCAACTTAATGGAAGTGTGATGATTTACTATGGAATTCATTCGTTCATCTTCGTTCGAATGTTTATTGTGAAGACTATATGTTGCAATTTCTATCCGTTGATTCTACTTATCTATTTGTCAATCAAGATGCTAACGGATGTCACCCTCTTCAGGATGGCTCCGCCAACGCGTCAGAATCCGGATCGCAATGAAGGGAGTCAAGCGAACCCTCCGCCACCACCTCCGCCTCCGGAGGCATGGCAAGCTATCATGGCAGCCACCAACGCCAATGCTCAGATGATTCTGCAACTCTTGCAAGAACGCACCCAAGGGCAAGGCAATCAAGGAAATCAAGGTCAAGGCAACAATCAGCCTCACTTCGCTACACTCAACCAGTTTCTCGCAAATCAGCCCATGTCTTTCAACTACTGTGCCGAGGCCACGGATGTCGATGATTGGCTCGTGGACATCAACAAGCATTTTGAATGTAGCAATGTCAGGCCTGAGGACTATGTCAAGTTTGCTTCTTTCCAGCTCAAGGACCAAGCTGCTGATTGGTTTCAGCAATACAAAGATTCCAGAGGAGGTCGTGTGATCACTTGGACTGACTTCTGTCGGGACTTCAAAGCGCACCACATTCCACAAAGTGTTGTTGAGAGCAAGCGTGAGGAGTTCCGCAATCTCAAGCAAGGCAACATGTCTGTGTATCAATACAACATCCAGTTTCAGAAACTTGCTCGCTTCGCTAAACAAGACGTTCCTGATGAAAAGAGCATGATCTATCACTTCAGAGGTGGCCTTAGAGAGGATCTGCAGTTAGCTCTCGTTCTTGTTGAGCCTACTCAGTTTGATCAATTCTACAATATGGCACTGAAGCAAGAGGCTGCTCAACTCAAGTGTGAGGCTTCTAAGAAGAGAGTCAGGGACGCGGTTCAGTCTTCTTCTTCCTCACTTGTGGCAGCTAAGCAACAGAAGTTCTGGTTGCCTCCTCCTCCTCCGTTTCGTCAGCCTTGCCAGCAGAAGAACAAAGGTGGCCATGGTTCTTCCAACTCTGGCTATCAGAACAAGTCTCAGAATCAAGCTCCAAAGTCCAATGCTCCTTATCACCGTCCACTCTCAGAGGTGACTTGCAACAAGTGTTAGCAGAAAGGTCACTATGCTAACAAGTGCTTCAACCAAAGGCGTCTTCCGCCTCCTCCTCCTGTCAGATCTTCCAGCAATGTAGTGGTCAAGCATAATCTAAAGTCTGCAAAGGTGAACATGATGAATGCAGCTCAAGCGGAGGAATCTACTGATGTGATAATGGGTAATCTTCCTGTTAATGATATTCCTGCAAAAGTCTTGTTTGATACTGGTGCATCTATTTCTTTCATATCAAGACCTTTTGCATCCATGAACAATTTGCATACTATTGATCTGCCTAAGCCGATAGCGGTTTCCTCTCCGGGATTATTCATGAATACCAAAATGATGGCTCCCGATGTTTCTGTCAAGATGGGAAATTATAAATTTCCGTCTTCTCCAATGGTTCTTGGTGACTCGGATATTGATTTAATTCTCGGGATGGACTGGCTTTCTAAGCACAAAGCTCAACTTGATTGTGCTGCCAGGGAAATTCTATTGACACACCCTTCTGAGGATTTTATCATTTATGCCGCTCGTGATGAAACCATTCGGTTATTTTCTCTCAATGAGAAGGGCGAATTGAATGCCATCTCTCAAATTCCAGTCGTTTGTGAGTATCAAGATGTCTTTCCAGAAGAGCTTCCGGGTATGCCTCCTCATCGGCCAGTTGAGTTCGTTATCGAACTAGAGCCTGGCACTGAACCCGTTTGCAAGCGTCCATACAAGCTTGGACCCAACGAGCTGAAGGAATTGAAGAAACAGCTCGATGAACAAGAGCATCTGGGTTTGATCAGACCGAGTTCTTCTCCATGGGGTTGTGGTGTTCTTTTTGTAAAGAAGAAGGATGGCACGGACCGACTTTGTGTCGACTACCGTCCATTGAACAAGAAGACAATCAAGAACAAGTATCCACTTCCCAACATCAATGAGCTATTCGAGCAACTCAAAGGTGCTAAAGTATTCTCGAAGCTTGACCTTCGTATGGGTTATCATCAGATTCGCATTCGTGAAGAAGATATTCCGAAGACAGCATTCAGAACAAGCTTTGGTTCTTATGAATATACTTTCGTGTCTTTCGGCCTTGTCAACGCTCCTCCAGTATTCTCTCGGATGATGAATTTCATCTTCAACCCCTATACCAATGAATTCGTCCTGGTGTATCTCGATGATATCTTGGTCTTCTCCAAGAATAAGAAGCACCATGCCAAACATTTGCGATTGGGCGTCCATGTGGCGGGCGGCGAGTGGTCTGGGGCGGCGCCGCGAAGTGTCCGGACGGCGTACGGACACGTCCGGCGCGGCGCGAGGGATTTTTAGGGTTTCGTCTGCGATCTATTTCAGGAGGGGAGGCAATTATATAGGTAGAGGGAGCTAGGAGAGTCCAAATGAGGTGCGGTTTTTGCCCACACGATCATGACCGAACGACCTAGAGCATGGAAGAGAGTTTGGTGGGTTTTGGGCTGGTTTTGAGGGGGGGTTTTGCTGCACACTCAAATGGCCTCTGCGGTTAACCGGTTAACCGTTGGAGTACCAAACGACCTCCAAATGGACCGAAACTTGACCGGTGGCCTACCGGTGGTATACTAAGGCCACTTGACAAGCCTCGGTCCATTCCGAGAATGTTTGACACCCGTTCATGAAAGAAAACAAGAGGGGTGCACCGGAGGAGATGGGAGCGCCGGATTGCAAAACGGACAATGGGGAAAATGTTCGGATGCATGAGACGAACACGTATGCAAATGCAATGCACATGATCACATAATATGCAATGCATGACATGAACAAAATGCAAAAACGAAAAAAAAACCCGACCACGAAGGGAATATCATATCACATAGCCGAAAATGGTAAGAGTTGGAGTTACAAATATGGAAAGTTACATGCGGGGTGTTACATTCGGCCGGCGGGGCTGAGCTGAAAATGCACTTCCAAGAATACGCTTTCGCGAAGGGAGAGCGCCTTCTAGCGCGAGGCCGCGGCAGAAGGCGTCTCCACTTAATCCAGTCAGCGGTCCCGCCACGTCAGCGCTGAGACAATGACAGGCAGGGCCCACGGCATCTTCTCTCTCCCTCGCCTGGTTCTTCTTCTCCATAGTGACGCTGAGCCAAAGGAGCGCCGCGGCTCTCGCCGGAGCCGGCGACTGGCAGCACGGGAGGGCCGGGCAACGCGCACGGTACCTTCACCACTCCACGTCGTGCCCGTAGGTAGCCTCGGAGGGGCTCGAAGCGGCCTGCAGCGCTGGGGCCGTGGAGGTCCGCGGCGGCCAGAGAGCTTCGGCGGTAAGGCGCATAGGCAGGGCTCCCTCGCCGGAGTTGAGGGTGGCGTCGGCTCCGCAGGGTCCAGAGGAGGGTACGGACACCAAGGAGTGGGAGGGGGAGGGGCCAAGGGCCGGAAATGGCCGAGGGGACGGCGGCGATGGCTCGGCCATTGGAGGGGATGGGGAGCTCCGAGGCTTCGGGGAGGAGCTGCGAGTGGTTGGGGAGGGTTGTGGACTGTGAGGGAGCTCGGGAGGGCTACTTATAGCCGTGGGGAGAGCTCGGGAAGGAGGGGAGGAGGTGGCATGCGACTGGCGACGTGTCCGTGCACCGGCGACGGGTGCAGTGTCGGCAGGCGCGGCCAAGGCTCACGGGAAGTGGCGAGAAGGCGACGAGGAGGAAGCGACCGAGCAGCAGAGGCTCACGGAGACGAGCAGCGCTCGGGGACGAGAGGAGGAAGAGGACAGAGGAGGAAGGCGACGGTGCACACGGGCACACACTGTGCGGTGTCGGTTCCGGCTCGTTGGGGAAGAAAACAAAGGGGGAGAGGAGTCTAGCAGGAAGAGGACGTCGAGGGGGAACTGTAGGACATTAATGGGGAGGCCAGAGCAGGATGGAGCTACGCTGCCGACAACTACAATGCGCAGACCACCGTTTTGGCCGGCAGCTCTCGTGATCACCACCGACAAGGCACGCTCTGGACTCATTAATGATGCCAGCTCATGTCATAGCATAGTCCGTCCAAGATAGAGCAATACTGCGGTAAATAGACGAGCAAAGACACAGGGAGTGGAGTAAACCAAGCTCCACAAGTTTGCTATAGCAAACTTGGCCACATCCTTGAAATCAAACCAGGGAGGTTAAAAATTAAACTTGATGTCTGGGAGGTTTAGGGTAGTAAGAACTACGATCCTGGGAATTATGAGGGCATTAGGACAAGAATTTAACATAGTTGCAGTGCAACTGCCAAATCTGGCCCAGAAGCTAAATCATGAAGTAACACTCACTATGAGTGTTGGATTAGGCTAAAACTTGGCAAAGCTTGATGATTTGGACATATAATGATGCTGTAAAAATTTCATACCAAATGGACTTGCCAAAATGGTACTTCCTTCACAGCTATTATTTCTGCCCAGAAGCTTGAGAAAAATCCTTAGGGCAAATGGCTAGATGAAATGATCCAAAATCTTCTGGAGATAGGTTATATGAGTAGGAGAAGACTTGGGAAAATTTTCAGCCACAATGGAGCAAGATAAAATATACATGCTTCACAAACTGAAAATTTGGACAGAAACAAAGAATTGATCCTGGGCTCACATGGATCAATGGAATGAGATGAAATTTGGAGGAGGGTGATGATATGATCATTAGAGACTACTTGGAAAAGTTTCAGCTCATTTTGATCATCTATGAGGGTACTTCCTTCACAGACAAGCAAATATGAACAGAAACTTGAGAAAATTGCCCATGAAGATTGGATAGATGGATTGAGCTTATTTTTGGTATCCAGAGGTTATTTATCAATGTTAATCATCCTGCCAAATTTCAGCTCAAATGGATCAAGGGTTCAAGCACTTCCTTTGCAAAAATTTCAGACATGGCAGAAACTTGCATTGGATCATGTGCACAAATTATGACCTTTGAAGCATGGGTTTAGATGGAAATGGTGAAGATTAGCAAGTACAAGCTCCACAAATTATTTGGAAATTTTCCTTGCTATAAAAATGGTAGCTCCTTTGGAAAATGGCAGAAATGCAATATTGGCTTAAAATAGGAAAAAGCAGTTTCCCTTATTTAATTATGGCCAATATTTTTGCCAGAGCTAGGATTAGACATAAATATCATCTCCACAAATTTTCATGAATTTAGGAGATGACTAGCTATGCCTTTGGATTTTATTCCTCAGATATACAAGAAAAGGAATAAATCACAAATGAAAAATATTGCATTGGACTTAGCAATATTTTTGCATATCCAAGGTTTGGAAAGGGTAGGAGGATCTCTAAGAGGATTTGGAAGATCAAAAGATGATGGCTCCTTTGTAAGCACAAAGGAAATATTTAAATTCCAAAAATTGGAATTAGGGTTTTGATGGATTTGAGATGATGCAAATGGGGTCTTTCCCAGTAACAAAGACATGAGCAAGGTTTTGAAAAGTTGAAAATGACAAGTATTGTCAGAGTCATC
Source organism: Triticum aestivum (assembly GCF_018294505.1). NCBI lineage: Eukaryota > Viridiplantae > Streptophyta > Magnoliopsida > Poales > Poaceae > Triticum > Triticum aestivum. The sequence goes on along the minus strand of NC_057805.1, from coordinate 134,669,497 downwards.
CAGCAAACTCAGGAGAAATTTTGAAAAATGATTGCCAGAAAGGAATAACAACACAAAAATTGATAACCCAATTTTGGGGCTATTACACCACAATACATCAAGATCGTGACATCTCAAGAACACGAGAGAGAGAGAGATTGAACACAAAGCTATTGGTACAAACCCTCAACCCCGAGGGTGGACTACTCCCTCCTCATCATGGTGGCCGCCGGGATAATGAAGATGGCCATTGGAGATGATTCCCCCCTCCGACAGAGTGCCGGAACGAGGTCTAGATTGGTTTTCGGTGGCTACAGAGGCTTGCGGCGGCGGAACTTCTGATCTAGGTTAACCCTAAGGGTTTTTGGAATATTTGTGAATTTATAGGGTAAAGAGGGGGTGTGGGAGGCCATCGAGGTGGGCACAACCCGCCTGGGCGCGCCTAGGCCCCCAGGCGCGCCCTGGTGGATTGTGCCCCCCTCGGGGCACCCTCCCAGGTGTTGCTCTGGCCCATTGGTGGTCTTTTGGTCCATAAAAATCCACAGAAAGTTTTGCGGTGTTTGGACTCCGTTTGATATTGATTTCCTGCAATGTAAAAAACAAGCAAAAATAGCAACTGGCACTGAGCACTGTGTCAATAGGTTAGTCCCAAAAAATGATATAAAATTGCTATAAAATGATTGTAAAACATCCAAGAATGATAAAATAACATCATGAATACTTCATAAATTATAGATACGTTGGAGATGTATCACTACACACGTAACACAAGTTGTTTATTAACTCTATGACCTCTGATGTGACAGGTGGAGATATCTATGAGAATCGAAGACAATATGAGATAACAGTTATCCATTGAACTTAATGCTTGGTTCCGGTCTTACGACCTTAATTGTGGAAATGACCACTCTGTGGCAACAGAGAAGCAAGACCATAGAGTTTCATGGCTCTAGGGAGAACCGCTTATAGGAAGTTTATATCAAATACTATGAGTACAATATAAGGCAACTGGTATTACCATCGCACTGGCACAATTCATATATTCTTACCATGAACTGAAATCTCTCTGAACCTAATCTCTTCATTGCAAGAAACACCCTTTACATTTTAAGCTCATGTTATTTACTTTATTTAGTTATTTAGTAGACATCTTTAAATCCTCTTTTTAGTAGCATTTTTAGTTTATCGTTTACTTAGGACACTAATAGTATTTCCAGAAGCTCAAGGAGTACTTCACACAAGAGCTATGACACCTTGTGTGTGACAGAAACGCCTCCATAAATACTCTCCTCCTCTCTTTGTTGGGACGATTACTCATTGGGATACTTCTGCGAAAGTGCTACACTACCCTGTTTGGTGTGGGGGTACCAAGCCTATGCAAACTAAAGGTAGGTTGTAAAATTATCTAATAGATTGAAGTACTGTATGGAACCAATTTAATTTGTCCATCTGAATTCTAAACTTCCATTCTCACTGCATCCCTCGATGTACAAAAGTAGAAATAGAATGTCAAATCTAGCTTATTTGGAACAACATGCAAAGGCACCAGAAAAGCGAGAAAAGGGTTGCTACTTCTTGACCTTGCGTTGGTTTTTCCCTTGAAGATGAACGGGTGATGCAGCACAGTAGAGATAAGTATTTCCCTCAGTTAAGAACCAAGGTATCAATCCAGTAGGAGAAACGCGCAAGTCCCAAATAGATGCACCTCCACAAATAATCAAACACATGCACCCAACGATATAAAGGGGTTGTCAATCCCTTCATGGTCACTTGCAAAGGTGAGATCTGATAGAGATAGATAAAACTAAATAAAAGATAAAATATTTTTGGGTTTTTTGGTTTATAGATCTTAAAATAAAAGGTTGCAAAATAGTATATCAGAAACTAATATGATGGAAAATAGACCCAGGGCCATATGTTTCACTAGAGGCTTCTCTCTTGAAGGCAAATAGTACGGTGGGTGAACAAATTACTGTCGAGCAACTGATAGAAAAGCACAAAGTTATGACGATATCCAAGGCAATGATTATGCATATAGGCATCACGTCCGTGTCAAGTAGACCGACTCCTGCCTGCATCTACTACTATTACTCCACACATCGACCGCTATCCAGCATGCATCTAGAGTATTAAGTTCATAAAGAATGGAGTAACGCCTTAAGTAAGATGACATGATGTTGAGGAATAAACTCAAGCAATGCAATATGATAAAAATCCCATTTTTTATCATCGATGGCAACAATTCAATATGCGTCTCGCTACCCCTACTTTGTCACTGGGTGAAATCACGCAAGATTGAATCCAAAGCTAAGCACCTCTCCCATTGCAAGAAAAACCAATCTAGTTGGCCAAACCAAACCGACAATTCAAAGAGAAATACAAAGATATCAAATCATGCATGAAATAATTCAGATAAGATTCAAATAATATTCATAGATAAGCTGATCATAAATCCACAATTCATCAGATCTCGACAAACACACCACAAAAGAAGATTACATCGGATAGATCTCCAAGAACATCGAGGAGAACATGGTATTGAGAATCAAAGAGAGAGAAGAAGCCATCTAGCTACTAGCTATGGACCCGTAGTTCTGAGGTAAACTACTCACGCTTCATCGGAAGGGCAATAGGGTTGATGTAGATGCCCTCCGTGATCGAATCCCCCTCCGGCAGGATGCCGGAAAAGGTCCCAAGATGGGATCTCACGGGAACAGAGGGTTGCGGCGGTGGAAAAGTATTTTCGTGGCTCCCTCTGAGGTCAGGAGAGTCCCGAGGGGGCCACAAGGTAGGGGCGCCCCCCTAGGGCACGCCCTCCACCCTTGCTACCGCCTCGTGGCTCTTCTGGCTTGGACTCCAAGTCCTCTGGGTGTCTTCTGGTCCAAGAAAAATCATCGTGAAGTTTTATTCCGTTTGGACTCCGTTTGGTATTCCTTTTCTGCGAAACTCTAAAACAAGGGAAAAACAAAAAATCGCAGTGGGCTCTAGATTAATAAGTTAATCCCAAAAATAATATAAAATAGCATAATATAAAACATCTAAAACAGATAATATAATAGCATGGAACAATAAAAAATTATAGATACGTTGGAGACATATTAGGGGCGAGGAGGTGACATGTGTTTGCTTGAAGGTGGCCATGGAAGACTTGTCAAAAATAAATATAATAAACAAAATGTCTTTCAAATCATCAGGCCCAACGTCACAGCCTTCAAACCTCTTAATGCATGCCAGACATCTAGTCGAACAAAAAAAGTCAGTTCTTGTTACAATATCAAGAAGGCAAACAAAAGGTTGGAAAGCTACCTGTTAAAGCCATCAATTACATCCGGGTTGTTTGGATCACACTCCAAACCCTCTATGTATGTTGCCTGAGCACTTTCATCACTACACCTAAGGGCTTGAACCTTCGCTTGACACACATAGCCCATTAGAAAATTAGGAACCAGCTCAATACATTTTCTGCATCTTCAAAATCTTCAAGTAGATCTCCTAGAAAGATTTCAAATTGAGCTATGTTGCTACAAACGTGGATGGTCAATCATAACAATATCATCAAAGTAAAACACTACAATAATTAGGATGTATTACATTTAACAATGTATAACAAAAAAGACAACTCATAAATGATATGTTATGTGACTGGATTTATATTATCGAGAGGCTCATCTAACTTGAAGGGGAACCAAATTTAACCAATTGAACGGAGAATGAAATTTAACCAGAGCTAAAGTTGCCTTCCGAGGCTATATAAAATATAATCACTGTAAACCAAATCCTTACCGCAGGCTCATTTGGATTCTTTTTCATTGTTCCGGTATAGTGAGCTGCTACTTCCTGGTACTTTCTCTTGTAGAAGAGTTCATTGCCTGCAACATGCATAGCGGTGTACATGCAGATCCCATAAGCAACAATATTTGCCGACCAAATTGAGCTCATAATTATATCATTCTCTTATTCCTGAGTAGATCACGTCACCGCCGCCGCCTCGTGCTTTGGACCATGAATCCAAAGGGCACCAAGCAATATGTACATAACATCAAACCTACGGTAAGATAAATTAGAGGGTGAATCAACTACCTGAACTCCCAAAAAACATGAAACCAACTGAAGCCGACGGAAATGCAAGGCAACAATTGACACCGATATCAGCACCTGCAAAACAATACACTGTCAAGGAAAAGACAAAGAAAAGGAAAATGTAAGAAGGAAGATGAGGAAAAAGGGATAGCTAAAATACAAGGAACAAGCGCCCAAAATTATCAGGACCTCTCAAGTTTCTTTTTTTTCTTAGCTCGCTGAAACAGAGTATGATAATTTAAAAAATGTCTACCACGTAGAGTATCACATGATGCAATAACCAAACCACTAATTTAACATGGATAAAAACAAATGTAAAGAGAACCTCAAAAAGAAAAAAAAACACTAGGACTCTTCTAAATCCTCACCTATTGTGCCTCCTCTTAATAAACAAACACACAAGAACTCTCTAAGTTACACCATCCCATGCTAATCAATGATACGTCTCCAATGTATCTATAATTTTTTATTGTTCCATGCTATTATATAATCCATCTTGTATGTTTTATATGCATTATTATGCTATTTTATATCATTTTTTGGGACTAACCTATTAACCTAGTGCCAAGTGCGAGTTGTTGTTTTATCCTTGTTTTTGTCTTTTACAGAAAACCAATACCAAATTGAGTCCAAACGGAACGAAACTTTTGAGGATTTTTCTTGGACCAGAAGACACCCACGAACCTTCGGGAGGGGTCAGAGGGGCCACCAGTTGGTGACAAGCTCGGGAGGCGCGCCCCCAGGCTTGTGGGCCTCCTGATGCCTCTCCAACCCTAATCTCAGCTCTATAAATACCCAAATATTCCCGGTATACCAGAGGGCACACCAAAAATACTTTTCCGCAGCCGCAAGTTTTTGTCCTCGTGAGATCCCATCTGGAGACCTGTTCCGGTACTCTGCCGGAGGGGGATTTGATCACGGAGGGCCTCTACATCAACCTTGCTGCCCTTCCGATGATGTGTGAGTAGTTTACCACAGACATACGGGTCCATAGCTAGTAGCTAGATGGCTTCATCTCTCTCTCTTTGATCTTCAATACAATGTTCTCCTCGATGTTCTTGGAGATCTATTCGATGTAATCTTCTTTTGCGGTGCGTTTGTTGAGACCTGATAAATTGTGGGTTTGTGATCAGATTATCTATGAATATTATTTGAGTTTTCTCTGAACTCTTTTATGCTTGACTAAGATAGCTTTGTATTTCTCTCCGATCTATTGATTTGGTTTGGCCAACTAGATTGATTTTTCTTGCCATGGGAGAGGTGCTTTGTAATGGGTTCAATCTTGCGTGTCCTTACCCAGTGACAAAAAGGGTAGCGAGGCACGTATTTGTATTGTTGCCATTATGGATAAAAAGGTGGGGTTTATTCATATTGATTGGATATATCCCTCTACATCATGTCATCTCGCTTAAGGCGTTACTCCTTCTTGTTAACTTAATACACTAGATGCATGATGGATAGCGGTTGTTGTGTGGAGTAATAGTAGTAGATGCAGGCAGGAGTCGGTCTATTTGTCATGGACGTGATGGCTATATTCATGATTACTGCCTTAGAAATCATCATAATTATTCGTTTTTCTATCAATTGCTCAACAGTAATTTGTCTACCCACCATATGCGTTGTTTCAAGAGAGAAGCCTCCAGTGAAAACTATGGCCCCCGGGTCTATTCTTATCGTATTATTTAAGATCTATAAAACCAAAAAACCCAAAAAAATACCTTGATACAATTTATTTACCTTTAATTTATTTTGCACTTTTATTTATCTTTTATACCTATCTCTATCATATCTCATCCTTGGAAGTAACCCTGAAGGGATCGCCAACCCCTTTATCGTGCTGGGTGCAAGTATTTGTTTGTTTGTGTAGGTGCTACCGTTGGAGACTTGTGTGTTCCTCCTACTGGATTGATACCTTGGTTCTTAACTGAGGGAAATATGTATCTCTACTTTGCTGCATGACCCTTTCCTCTTCAAGGAAAAAACCAACGCAAGCTCAAGAAGTAGCAGGAATAATTTCTGGCGCCGTTGCTGGGGAGGATCTACATCAAGCCTACCAAGTACCCATCATAAACTCTCATCACTTGCATTTACATTATTCGCCATTTGCCTCTCGTTTTCCTCTCCCCACTTCTAAAATGTTTTCAGAAAAAAACACACAAAAATATTTGCCTTTTTATTCGCCTTCTTTTCGTTCGTCTTTTCGTTTGCTTGTGTGTTAGATTTCTTGGTTTGCCATCATGTCTTAATTTGGGGAGGTTATCATTGAAAAACTAGTGATAATCTTGAGGAAAAATTTGAATCTCGTGCTCTTAATCATGAATCCCTTGAAGTTGAAACTCCCACTCATCTTAAAAACCAAGATCTATCATGTGGGTGATGGGAACATTATTGGAAAGAATGTTATTCATGATTTTCGTTGATTGTGTGGGAATTATGCCCATATATAGGGGAACCATCCTTGATAGTACAAATTGCTATGCATATGCTATTTCTATGCTTGTGGTTAAATTAGAAAGAGAATTTCTACACATCCATCCAGCTTTACAAAAAAATTATGAACTCCCCAATGTACTTGATCCTATGGCTAAAAAATTGCTACCATTATCCTTATGCGCGCATTTAATTACATAGTCCGAGAGGCTAGGGGAATATTTGCTTACTATAATATGAATTTTGAGTATCCCACAATAGAAGAAATTCTTTATGATAAAGAAACCTTACGTGGTTTGGAATCTAAGGATTATGTCACTTTTAGTAACACTCTAAGAAAAAGAGTCCCTTATCCGGAAGTTATCCCAGCTTTGTACATTGATGCTTACGATAGATTTGATTGGGTTACTAAGGGAATTTATGAAGGGTTTAATAAAGAATGGATTGAAGAGATGTCTAGAAAACCCATTCAAAATGAGATACATGTTTCTTATGTAGATATTTATGGGGATGATCCTGAATATGAAATTATGAATGTCAAAACTACTACTTGAAGTCCTTTCCATACTTTAATCTCTCCCGCTAGAAGGGAAGAACATGATAAGAGGAATTTACTAAGAAATTTTTTGGAAGATTTGATTAGAAAAATTGAATACCAAGGATGACAATACCTAGATCTATGCAATATGCCTAGCTAGGGGCGTAAAACAATAGCGCTTGTCGGGAGGCAACCCAATTTTATTTTTATGTTTTTGCTTTTGTTTTTCAATAAATATGAAAATATACTTCTGCTATGATTGTGTTTTAGTGTTTCAATTAGTATTTGTTCCAAGTAAGACCTTTGGGATGGTTTGGAAGATTGTTGATTTGATTCTGTGAAAAAACAGAAACTTTTACGTCTAGTAGCAGAATTGTTAAAAATCACTAGAGGGACGAAAAATTCTGATTTTTTCCAATTTATTGATATAAAAATTGCCCACGTTATCCTAATTTTTCAGAATGTTTGGAGTTACAGAAGTTTGGCTTAAGTCCAGATTACTACAGACTGTTATGTTTTTGACATATTCTGTTTTCATTGTGTTGTTTCCTTATTTTGATGAATCTATGGGTAGTATCGGGGGGTATGAGACATGGAGAAGTTAGAATGCAGTAGATATAACACAAATATGAAATTAGAATAAGTTCACAACAATACCTAAAAGTGTTTATTTGCTTTGTTTCACTAACGGATCTCATGAGTTTTCTGTTGAGTTTTGTATTGTGAAGTTTTCAAGTTTTGGGTGAAGTTTCGATGGACTATGAAATAAGGAGCGGCAAGAGCCTAAGCTTGGGGATTCCCAAGGCACCCCAAGGTAATATTCAAGGACAACCAAGCATCTAAGCTTGGAGATGCCCCGGATAGCATCCCCTCTTTTATCTACAATCCATCGGTAAATTACTTGAGGCTATATTTTTATACACCACATGATATGTGTTTTGCTTGGAGCGTCTTGTATTATACGAGTATTTGCTTTTTAGTTTGCCACAATCATCCTTGATGTACACACCTTTTGAGAGGGACACACATTAATCATGAGTTTATTAGAATACTCTATGTGCTTCACTTATTTCTTTTGAGCTAGGTAGTTGCTCTAGTGCTTCACTTATATATTTTTAGAGCATAGTGACGGTTTTATTTCGAAGAAATTGATGAACTCCCATGCTTCACTTATATTATTTTGAGAGTCTTATAAATAGTTGGCAATTTTCTTGGGTTATGAATTTAGTCCTAATATGATGGGTATTCAAGAGGGATATAATAAAAACTTTCATGAAGATCATTGAATATATGAGAAGTTTCATTCCTTGCATTTGTTTTGAGAAATAAAGATGGTGATATTAGAGTCATGCTAGTGAGTAATTGTGGTTTAGAAAGAATATTTTTGTTAAGGTTTGTGATTCCCGAAGCATGTCTCTCGTTATGCGATGAAGTTGGAGCATGATTTATTTTTATTTTCCTTATGAGTGGCGGTCGAGGACGAGCGATGGTCTTTTCCTACCGATCTATCCCCCTAGGATCATGCGTAGTAGTACTTTGCTTCGAGGGCTAAAAAACTTTTGCAATAAGTATGTGAGTTCTTTATGACTAATGTTGAGTCCATGGATTATACGCACTCTCACCCTTCCACCATTGCTAGCCTCTTCGGTACCGTGCATTGCCCTTTCTCACCTTGAGAGTTGGTGCAAACTTCTCCGGTGCATCCAAATCCCGTGATATGATACGCTCTTTAACACATAAGCCACATTATATCTTCCTCAAAACAGCCACCATACCTACCTGTTATGGCATTTCCATAGCCAAGCCGAGATATATTGCCATGCAGCTTCCACCATTCCGTTTTATTATGACACATACCATCATTGTCATATTGCTTTGCATGATTATATAGTTGGAATAGTATTTGTGGCTCGGCCACAATTCATAATTTTTATACATGTCACGCTAGATCATTGCACATCCTGGTATACCACCGGAGGCATTCATATAAAGTCATATCTTTGTTCTACTATCGAGGTATAATTCTTGAGTTGTAAGTGAATAAAAGTGTGATGATCATCATTATTAGAGCATTGTCCCATGTAAGGAAAGGATGATGGATACTATGATTCCCCCACAAGTCGGGATGAGACTCCGAACTTAAATAAATAAAAAGAGGCCAAAGAGCCCCCCCCCACCCCCCCCCCACCCCCCGCCCAAAAAAAGAGAGGCCAAAGAGCCCGAAAGAAAAAAAGAGGAAAATAAATAAATAAATGAGAGAAGAAGAGAGAAGGAACAATGTTACTATCCTTTTCCATACTTGTGCTTCAAAGTAGCACCATGTTCTTCATGATAGAGAGTCTCCTATTTTGTCACTTTCATATATTACTAGTGGGAATTTTTCATTATAGAACTTGGCTTGTATATTCCAATGACGGGCTTCCTCAAATGCCTTTGGTCTTCGTGAGCAAGCAAGTTGGATGCACACCCACTTAGTTTTCTTTTGAACTTTTATACACTTATAGCTCTAGTGCATCCGTTGCATGGTAGTCCCTACTCCTTGCATTGACATCAATTGATGGCATCTCCATAGCCCATTGGTTAGCCTCATCGATGTGAGATTTTGTTTTTTTGTCTTCTCCACACAACCTCCTGTTTGACACGAAAAAAACGCACGGGCGTGCTAGTGTACAAAGTACACAAAGAAAAGGCATGGGGAAATATGTATTTTATTAATCTCGTGCCGAGAAACAAAATTACAAAGTCCCTATTAAGGATGTGCTCCGTGGCCTGATGGCGCGGCCAAAGTGACTTCGGCGATGTGAGTTTCTGGTTCACAGGGCCTCGGAAAGCTCCCGCTTAATTACGTCCGCAAGTCAAGCTCGCAAACTACCTCCGATTAAGCTGTTGTAATGGTCGTCGTATTATAGTCTCATATTATCCGTGAGGTTGGTGATGTGGCGATGAAGTGGAATGGTAGAGCGATACGGCCATCGCTCCAGCGATGTTTGGCCATGTCCCTCTGCCACGTCGATGTCCGATGATGAAGATGTGGGTGGCCTTCGCCTCATCGGTGCCTGGCCTGGTGATGTCCGCCTTGTCGGTGTCAGACTGGATGACTTGAAATTGCCTCGTCGACATGTCAAGTAGTAGTTTGCTTCATCAGATAAAGACATGTCGGTGGAGTATAGCTTCACCTCGTTGGCGCTAGGATGATGTTGATTATGTGCGTCGGTGTGGGTGTTGGAGTAGACTTGGGCAGCATCGCCCACTCAACAAGCGAGTCGGTGTAGCCAGCAGCCTTGTCGAGCCGAGAGTTGGCACGGACGAAGCCCATCGATGGGCCGTGTCCGCGACAATGCAGACGAAGCCTGCTTTGCACGAGCTCTATGGAGGTGGCCATGTACATGTCTCATTGCCCTGGCCGAGCTCCGTATCGACGGAGGCATAGACGACGCCCCTCCTTGGGGGCGCTCGATGTATCGGAGGTGTAGACGGCGCCCCACCGATACATCGTCGTCACAAGTGAAGGGCGCGTCAAGGGCTGCATCGTCGTCGTCCTCACGGGAGTCGCTGGTGGAGTGCACCGGGGGCTACACGGCCCCGGCGCCATCGTCGTTTTCCTCGCGGGAGTCGCCGGTGGAGAGTGCACCTGGGGCTACTAGGCCCTGGCACGTCGTCTTCCTCCTCGCATGAGTCGCCGATGGAGAGTGCACCGGGGGCTACGAGCCCCCCCCCCCTGCGGGAGTCGCCGGTAATAGGCCGGCATGAATGATCGACGGGGGCTGCACACGAAACGGCAACCCCGGTGCGTTATCGGCGGTGATGAGTCCGACCAAGGATCATCGAGGGCTGCGCATGAACAGCAACTACGGCGCGTCCTCACCGGCGATGGGTCCGGCGTGAAGGGATCACCGGGGGCTGCACACGAACGGCAACCCCGGCACGTCGTTGTCGGTGATGGGTCCGACATGATGGGGCTGCATATGAAATGGCAGCCCTAGCACATCATCGCCGGTGATGAGTCCGGCACGAAGGATCGTCGGGGGCTGCACATGAACAGCGACCACGACGCGTCGTCACCAGTGATGAGTCCGGCGTGAAGGATCGCCATGGGCTGCACACGAAAGGCCACCCCGACGCGTCGTCGTCGGTGATGGGTCCGGCGTGATGTTTGTTGCCGAGGGCTGCACACGAATCGACAACCTCGACCCGTCGTTTTCAAGAACGAGGGCTGACGGCGGTAACCGGCTTCATCTTCGGCCGTGCGGCCGTATCGCCAGCCGCCACCATCGGGATGTAGAGAGAGAAAGGGGAATGGAGATCGAAGTTGGTTCTCACCTTCCCTTCCCGGTCGCCTGCACGAGAAGGAATACGAGTGCACGTCTGGTTGTGTCGTGCTGAAGTTCCTCCACCTTGGTGCGGGTTTCTCGGCTAGATGCAAGCCAATACCCACGTACGATGGCTCCTCCTGGATGCGGGAGTCCCCGGGCTCTCCTAGGTCCATCCTCCGGCGCCCGAGCTTCCGCTTGACAGTGCCAGGTCGCGCATGTGTTGCCGGCAAGCGCGCTGGCGCATCCTTCTGGCCCGCTCGATGCGTCTCCGTCCACCCCTGCTCATGCGCTGCAGGTGCCGGACAGGACCGCCGAGCCACCTGCGTGTTGCCGAGCGAGCGCGTCACCGCTGGGCGACTCCCCTTCTCCTGTATAACACAACGATAATCCTACATCTACGTAGGGGCTACGAAGACTGACGTAACTTTCCTAACTACTTAACTTCGCCCCCCCCCCCCCGGATTTTCAGGAGCGTGGGGTGTTTCATCCTCCTACCTCTAATTTTGTTGGTCCACCTGGCACATTATGATATGTCTCCAACGTATCTATAATTTTTTATTGTTCCATGTTATTATATTATCTGTTCTGGATGTTTATGGGCTTTATTAAACACTTTTATATTATTTTTGGGACTAACCTATTAACCCAGAGCCCAGTGCCAGTTTCTTTTTTCCCTTGTTTCAGTGTTTCGCAGAAAAGGAATATCAAATGGAGTCCAAACGGAATGAAACCTTCGGGAGAGTTATTTTTGGAACGGAAACAATCCTGGAGACTTGGAGTACACGTCAGGGAATCAACGAGGAGAGCACGAGGCAGGGGGCGCGCCTACCCCACCCCCAGGCGCGCCCTCCACCCTCGTGGGCCCCTCGTGGCTCCCCTGGCCGACTTCTTTCGCCTATATATATATCCATATACCCTAAAACCATCGGGGAACCGAATAGATCGGGAGTTCCGCCGCCGCAAGCCTCTGTAGCCACCAAAAACCAATCGGGACCCTGTTCCGGCACCCTGCCGGAGGGGGGAACCCTCACCGGTGGCATCTTCATCATCCCGACGCTCTCTATGACGAGGAGGGAGTAGTTCACCCTCGGGGCTGAGGGTATGTACCAGTAGCTATGTGTTTGATCTCTCTCTCTCTCGTGTTCTTGATTTGGCACGATCTTGATGTATCGCGAGCTTTGCTATTATAGTTGGATCTTATGATGTTTCTCCCCCTCTACTCTCTTGTAATGGATTGATTTTTCCCTTTGAAGTTATCTTATCAGATTGAGTCTTTAAGGATTTGAGAACACTTGATGTATGTCTTGCTGTGCTTATCTGTGGTGACAATGGGATATTCATGTAATCTACTTGATGTATGTTTTGGTGATCAACTTGCGGATTCAGTGACCTTGTGAACTTATGCATAGGGGTTGGCACATGTTTTCGTCTTGACTCTCCGGTAGAAACTTTGGGGCACTCTTTGAAGTTCTTTGTGTTGGTTGAATAGATGAATTTGAGATTGTGTGATGCATATCGTATAATCATACCCATGGATACTTGAGGTGACATTGGAGTATCTAGGTGACATTAGGGTTTTGGTTGATTTGTGTCTTAAGGTGTTATTCCAGTACGAACTCTATGATAGATCGAACGGAAAGAATAGCTTCGTGTTATTTTACTACGGACTCTTGAATAGATCGATCAGAAAGGATAACTTTGAGGTGGTTTCGTACCCTAAAATAATCTCTTTGTTTGTTCTGCGCTATTAGTGACTTTGGAGTGACTCTTTGTTGCATGTTGAGGGATAGTTATATGATCCAATTATGTTACTATTGTTGAGAGAACTTGCACTAGTGAAAGTATGAACCCTAGGCCTTGTTTCAACGCATTGCAATACCGTTTGTGCTCACTTTTATCATTAGTTACCTTGCTGTTTTTATATTTTCATATTACAAAAACCTATATCTACCATCCATATTGCACTTGTATCACCATCTCTTCGCCGAACTAGTGCACCTATACAATTTACCATTGTATTGGGTGTGTTGGGGACACAAGAGACTCTTTGTTATTTGGTTGCAGGGTTGTTTGAGAGAGACCATCTTCATCCTACGCCTCCCACGGATTGATAAACCTTAGGTCATCCACTTGAGGGAAATTTGCTACTGTCCTACAAACCTCTACACTTGGAGGCCCAACAACGTCTACAAGAAGAAGGTTGTGTAGTAGACATCAAGCTTTTTTCTGGCGCCATTGCCGGGGAGGTGAGTGCTTGAAGGTATATCTTTAGATCTTGCAATCGAATCTTTTAGTTTCTTGTTTTATCACTAGTTTAGCCTATAAAAGAAAACTACAAAAAAATGGAATTAAGGGTGCCTCATATGCTTCATCTTTTTAATGTCTTTCGTGAAAATGATGGGAAGGAAAATTGTGCTCAAGTACTAGAAGAAGAATTACATAGAATGCTTGGCATAAAATATGTGAATGATGAGCATGATTGCAATGTTGTTAGTATGAATTCTTTGAATACCCATGATGCTAATGATATGCAAAGCCACAAGCTTGGGGATGCTATGTTTGATGAAGATGATATGTTTAGTCCCCCAAGTTTTGATGAGCAAATTTATTATGATGAAAGCATGCCTCCTATTTATGATGATTATTGTGATGACACGTATGCTATAAAGAATAAAGATAACAATGAAACTTGTCATCATGATTTTAGTTTTCAATTGGATTATGCCTCACATGATAATTATTTTGTTGAGTTTGCTCCCACTATTATTCATGAGAAGAAATTTGCTTATGTGGAGAGAAATAAAAATTCTATGCTTGTAGATCATGAAAAGAATGTTTTAGGTGCTGGTTATATTGTCGAATTCATTCATGATCCTACTGAAAATTATTATGAGGGAGGAATTTGTGCTTGTAGGAATTGCAATCATATCAAGTTTCCTCTCTATGTGCTTAAAGTTTTGAAGTTATGCTTGTTTTGCCTTCCTATGCTAGTTGATTATTGTTCCCATAAGTTGTTTTCTCACAAAATCCCTATGCATAGGAAGTGGGTTAGACTTAAATGTGCTAGTCATATTCTTCATGATGCTCTCTTTATGTTTCAATTCTTATCTTTTATGCGAGCATCATTGAAATCATCATGCCTAGCTAGGGGCGTTAAACGTTAGCGCTTATTGGGAGGCAACCCAATTTTATCTTTGTTCCTTGCTTTTTGTTCCTGTTTAGGAATAAATAATCTATCTAGCCTCTGGTTAGACGTGGTTTTATGTTTTAATTAGTGTTTGTGCCAAGTGAGACCTATAGGATCTTCTTGGATGATAGTTATTTGATCTTGCTAAAAATTCCAGAAACTTTCTGTTCACGAAAATAATTGTTAAAAATCACCAAAACGTGATAAAATACTTATTCCAATTGCAGCAGATCAATAAACAAATTATCTAGGTCTTCCTATTCTGTTAGATTTTTCGAAGTTCCAGAAGTTTGCGTTAGTTACAGATTACTACAGACTGTTCTGTTTTTGACATATTCTGTTTTTCGTGTGTTGTTTGCTTATTTTGATGAGTCTATGGTTAGTAAAATAGTTTATAACCCATAGAGAAGTTGGAATACCGTAATTTTAACACCAATATAAATAAAGAATGAGTTCAATACAGTACCTTGAAGTGTTATTTTGTTTTCTTTCGCTAACGGAGCTCACGAGATTTTCTGTTGAGTTTTGTGTTGTGAAGTTTTCAAGTTTTGGGTAAAGATTCGATGGACTATGGAATAAGGAGTGGCAAGAGCCTAAGCTTGGGGATGCCCAAGGCACCCCAAGGTAATATTCAGGGATAACCAAGAGCCTAAGCTTGGGGATGCCCCGGATAGCATCCCCTCTTTCGTCTTCGTTCATCGGTAACTTTACTTGGAGCTATATTTTTATTCACCACATCATATGTGTTTTGCTTGGAGCGTCATTTTATTTTCTTTTGTTTTGCTTGCTGTTTGAATAAAATACCAAGATCTGAAATTCTTAAATGTTAGAGAGTCTTCACATAGTTACATAATTATTCGACTACTCATTGATCTTCACTTATATCTTTTGGAGTTGTTTGTCATTTGCTCTAGTGCTTCACTTATATCCTTTTAGAGCACGGCGGTGGTTTTATTTTGAAGAAATAGATGAACTCTCATGCTTCACTTATATTATTTTGAGAGTCCTAAACAGCATGGTAATTTGCTTTGGTTACGAATTTAGTCCTAATATGATGGGCATCCAAGAGGGATATAATAAAAACTATCATATAAAGTGCATTGAACACTATGAGAAGTTTGATTCCTTATGATTGTTTTGAGATATGAAGATGGTGATATTCGAGTCATGCTAGTTGCGTAGTTATGAATTTGAGAAATACTTGTGTTAAAGTTCGTGATTCCCGTAGCATGCACATATGGTGAACCGTTATGTGATGAAGTCGGAGCATGACTTATTAATTGATTGTCTTCCTTATGAGTGGCGGTCGGGGACGAGCGATGATCTTTTCCTACAAATCTATCCCCCTAGGAGCATGCGCGTAGTACTTTGTTTTAATAACTAATAGATTTTTGCAATAAGTATGTGAGTTCTTTATGACTAATGTTGAGTCCATGGATTATACGCACTCTTACCCTTCCACCATTGCTAGCCTCTCTAAATACCGTGCACCTTTCGCCGGTATCATACACCCACCATATATCTTCCTCAAAACAGCCACCATACCTACCTACTATGGCATTTCCATAGCCATTCCGAGATATATTGCCATGCAACTTTCCACCATTCCGTTCATTATGACACGCTCCATCATTGTCATATTGCTTTGCATGATCATGTAGTTGATATTGTATTTGTGGCAAATCCACCGTTCATAATTCTTTCATACATGTCACTCATGAGTCATTGCACATCCCGGTACACCGCCGGAGGCATTCATATAGAGTCACATTTTGTTCTAAGTATCGAGTTGTAATTCTTGAGTTGTAAGAAAATAAAAGTGTGATGATCATCATTATTAGAGCATTGTCCCAAGTGAGGAAAGGACGATGATGGAGACTATGATTCCCTCATAAGTCGGGATGAGACTCCGGACAAAAAAAAGAAAAAAAAAAGAGGCCATAAAAAAGGAGAAAGGCCCAAATAATATATATATAATGAGAGAAAAAGAGAGAAGGGACAATGCTACTATCCTTTACCACACTTGTGCTTCAAAGTAGCACCATGATCTTCATGATAGAGAGTCTCCTATGTTGTCACTCTCATATACTAGTGGGAATTTTACATTATAGAACTTGGCTTGTATATTCCAATGATGGGCTTCCTCAAAATGCCCTAGGTATTCGTGAGCAAGCGAGTTGGATGCACACCCACTTAGTTTCTTTTGTTGAGCTTCCATACACTTATAGCTCTAGTGCATCCGTTGCATGGCAATCCCTACTCAGAGACATTGATATCTATTGAGGGGCATCTCCATAGCCCGTTGATACGCCTAGTTGATGTGAGACTATCTTCTCCTTTTTTGTCTTCTCCACAACCACCATTCTATTCCACCTATAGTGCTATGTCCGTGGCTCACGCTCATGTATTGCGTGAAGATTGAAAAAGTTTGAGAACATCAAAAGTATGAAACAATTGCTTGGCTTGTCATCGGGGTTGTGCATGATTTAAATATTTTGTGTGATGAAGATAGAGCATAGCCAGACTATATGATTTTGTAGGGACAGCTTTCTTTGGCCATGTTATTTTCAGAAGACATGATTCCTTTATTAGTATGCTTGAAGTATTATTGTTTTCATGTCAATATTAAACTTTTTTTTGAATCTTATGGATCTGAATATTCTTGCCACAATAGAGAAGATTGCATTGATAAATATGTTAGGTAGCATTCCACATCAAAAATTCTGTTTTTATCATTTACCTACTCGAGGACAAGCAGGAATTAAGCTTGGGGATGCTTGATACGTCTCCAACGTATCTATAATTTTTGATTATTCCATGCTATTATATTATCTATTTTGGATGTTTATAGGCTTTATTAAACACTTTTATATTATTTTTGGGACTAACCTATTAACCCAGAGCCCAGTGCCAGTTTCTGTTTTTTCCCTTGTTTCAGTGTTTCGCAGAAAAGGAATATCCAACGGAGTCCAAACGGAATGAAACCTTCGGGAGAGTTATTTTTGGAACGAAAGCAATCGAGGAGATTTGGAGTACACGTCAGGGAATCAACGAGGAGAGCACGAGGCAGGGGGCACGCCTACCCCACCCCCAGGCGCGCCCTCCACCCTGATGGGCCCCTCGTGGCTCCCCTGACCGACTTCTTTCACCTATATATATCCATATACCCTAAAACCATCGGGGAACAGAATAGATCGGGAGTTCCGCAGCCGCAAGCCTCTATAGCCACCAAAAACCAATCGGGACCCTGTTCCGGCACCCTGCCGGAGGGGGGAACCCTCACCGGTGGCCATCTTCATCATCCCGACGCTCTCCATGACGAGGAGGGAGTAGTTCACCCTCGGGGCTGAGGGTATGTACCAGTAGCTATGTGTTTGATCTCTCTCTCTCTCTCTCGTGTTCTTGATTTGGCACGATCTTGATGTATCGCGAGCTTTGCTATTATAGTTGGATCTTATGATGTTTCTCCCCCTCTACTCTCTTGTAATGGATTGAGTTTTCCCTTTGAAGTTATCTTATCAGATTGAGTCTTTAAGGATTTGAGAACACTTGATGTATGTCTTGCTGTGCTTATCTGTGGTGACAATGGGATATTCATGTAATCTACTTGATGTATGTTTTGGTGATCAACTTGCGGATTCGGTGACCTTGTGAACTTATGCATAGGGGTTGGCACATGTTTTCGTCTTGACTCTCCGGTAGAAACTTTGGGGCACTCTTTGAAGTTCTTTGTGTTGGTTGAATAGATGAATTTGAGATTGTGTGATGCATATCGTATAATTATACCCATGGATACTTGAGGTGACATTGGAGTATCTAGGTGACATTAGGGTTTTGGTTGATTTGTGTCTTAAGGTGTTATTCCAGTACGAACTCTATGATAGATCGAACGGAAAGAATAGCTTCGTGTTATTTTACTACGGACTCTTGAATAGATCGATCAGAAAGGATATCTTTGAGGTGGTTTCGTACCCTACAATAATCTCTTCGTTTGTTCTGCGCTATTAGTGACTTTGGAGTGACTCTTTGTTGCATGTTGAGGGATAGTTATATGATCCAATTATGTTATTATTGTTGAGAGAACTTGCACTAGTGAAAGTATGAACCCTATGCCTTGTTTCAACGCATTGCAATACCATTTGTGCTCACTTTTATCATTAGTTACCTTACTGTTTTTATATTTTCATATTACAAAAACCTATATCTACCATCCATATTGCACTTTTATCACCATCTCTTCGCCGAACTAGTGCACCTATACAATTTACCATTGTATTGGGTGTGTTGGGGACACAAGAGACTCTTTGTTGGTTGCAGGGTTGTTTGAGAGAGACCATCTTCATCCTACGCCTCCCACGGATTGATAAACCTTAGGTCATCCACTTGAGGAAATTTTGCTACTGTCCTACGAACCTCTGCACTTGGAGGCCCAACAACGTCTACAAGAAGAAGGTTGTGTAGTAGACATCACATTACGCAAAACACGTGAGTACTTTTACGTAGGTCAGCAGGGCTTGCTCCCCGTCCGTGAGCTCTCGGCTAGATGCAAGCCAGTGCCCCGTACGCAAGCCTCCTGGTGCGTGTCTCCAGTTGCGTGAGCTCTCACGGCACCTCCGAGCCCTCCTTGGCACACGCCGTCGCTGCTGGAGAAGACCTGCCCGGCAAGCGTGTTGCCGACGTGGGCGTCTCCTCGCCTACGTGTCCCCTCAAGGCTCCGCATGTCGACGCTGCCGCCATCGGGCGCGTCTT
The DNA here is from genome assembly GCF_018294505.1 of Triticum aestivum. NCBI lineage: Eukaryota > Viridiplantae > Streptophyta > Magnoliopsida > Poales > Poaceae > Triticum > Triticum aestivum. Next base: position 134,650,221 of record NC_057805.1, on the reverse strand, counting down.
CCCTACCTCTTCTGGTTGGCTTGGGACTTCGCTTTATATAGGCGGTAGGAGCCGGGAGATAAGCTAGGGCTCCGGCGGTTGGGCACCGCGAGAATCGCAACTTACAACCCGGCCAATCCATCCCTCTGTGTCGTATCATAGCAACATGCAAATACATGTACGTGGTCAACCAGCCCTTGACACGCACGTTGAGCCATGCAGCGTCCTGGACCGATCCACCTTAAGCCCATGTGCTAGCCACGTAAGTGTAAGTTGGTGCTTAGGCCAATCACGCCCGTGCAAATCTTAAGTTAGTCAGCTTAATTATTTACCTTGCTAATTAATCATCTGGCCACTAGCTAGCCCATGCGCCTCACATGTACGTACACATGCAATGACCCTTGCAACATAGACATGTACACATAGGCATTCCTTTTTTTGTGGGGACACATAGGCATTCCTTACTCCATGTGTATAAAAAAATTTATTGGTACAAGTCATCATTAGACAACTTTTTTTTAATTTTCGCACGATTTGTAGTACAAAATCTCGTCGAACAAATGCCCCCTCGCCGAGTCGTGCTTGAGTGCGGAGCAAGTCAAACTCGACTCGACGAATAAATCTTGTTTGTCGAGGAACTGTACGCAAGTCATATAGTTGCCCTCCCCAACTACTTTCTTGTATCGGCGCTTTGGCTGAAAGCTAGCCACAAGAGAGAGAAGACAGGAAAAGGGCCAAGAAAATATAGGCACCTTAGTGGGCCACATTTACTTCTATAGCGCCTAGTAATCAAGTAACCTTGCATCATCCTCAGCTTGCACCGAAACGCCATGCCACAAGTTGAAGATTTTATCATACAAGTCGGGACCGTTTAGCTGCACGGTGCCAGCCGACAAGACCGAAGGGTTTCACAGCTTTGCGTTAACCGCACTGGCCAAAGCTAAAGCCGAAAGAGTGGCTGAGGTATCTTGTTGGGTCGTATTGCTGCAACGACGCCTATCAACAAGGCTTCCTCTCATCATTCTAAGTTTGCGGCGAAACACCATGCCGAGCGCTGAAGGTTTTATCAGACAAGTCAGAACCGTTTAGCTGCACGGTGCCAGCCGACAAGACTGAAGGGTTTCACAGCTTCGCGTTGGCCGCACTGGCGCGCTACATTGTTCCCATAATTAAGCTCGACATGTCCATGTGGTCAGGACATCGGAACGCCATCGATGTCTCACCCTATCGCCGAGTGTGCTGGGCAGGTGACAAGGCCGACCTGGTGTGGCGATGACAGCGTTGTGCAAGCCCGTTGTTGCCGCCGAAGATGTTTGAGGGCATAGCATTGCCACTGGTGATGTTGTTGTAGAGTTTCCATAATACCGACGACTGAGGGGCAGGGCAACCTTCAGTGTTAGCGTCATAGCTTGAAGCTTGGTGTTGCCGTAGTTGATGACGCCCATGACTTGTGGTGTTGAAGACAATGTCGTGCGGGGACGCCGCCGTCGACGCCAATGTTCGAGGGCGTAGCGTCGCCCCCAATGTAATCGTTGTTTGGAAGCGATGAAGTGCTAACACTGAGGGGCGACGCCGCCCTCGATGTTAGAGACGTAGGTTGAAGTAGCATGGTTGCCAACATGTCGGCAGCGGGACTGGGCACCATGTGAGGATGCCGTTGGCAATGGGGACCTCGGCCCCCAACCCTTCCGCCATGGGCGTTGTGGAGGTTGTCGGTGAAGCGGACGTTTGAAGGGCGGTGATGCCCCTCGGCGCTCGTGGTGATGTCGAGCCAAAGGTGCATCGCTAGCACACATGCATGTGCGCACCGCCTCTCATCCGCATAACAACTTAGTCACTCTTGCACAAAGTTAGAGAAACCAAACAACTGGAAAGACCGAATGCAAACTAACTCACGAAGAGGAAGAGAGAGAGAAAAAAAATGATTTTTTTTGTTTAAAACGTTGGCTTTTCCGCTGGACACTAGCTATGAGTGTGACGTCGGAAAAAGCTGCCGAAGGACCTAGTCATCGGGAATCGTTGAAAAGCCATGACGATCGCAACTCAATAACTTATTGCCTTATGTCTGTTGTTTGTGTGTGAGTATGTGTGTATCACGATGACGTGATTGGAATGCTCCCGAGAGACAGCAAGGAATCGTACCATAGCTCATATGGCAAGGCGTAACCCCACAGCTCCACCATGCTCCCTTCCGGGCCTCAAGAACCTAGAGACTAGGGTAAGGTGTATTTAGGGTATGTGGTTTTGGGACAATGGCTGAAAAACAAATGTTCATGCCTTTGTTGAGGGGTGGTGGATGACTACCTCCCGCCTTCTTTCCAGTGGTTCCCTTACTCCTTGCATGTTGGGGCTTGCTTCTGGAATTTTCCGAGATTTAAATCTCGCGGTTTGCTTCATGGACGGCCTTGGTGGCTGCAAACTTTTGGAGATCGTCTCTTCTTGGAGAGGATTGCTTCATTGACGGCCTTGGTGGCCATGGATTTCGGGAGATTGTTTGATCTTTCAGCGCGTTTGCACACGCTTGGAGGTTTACTTCATGTTTCTTCAGGGGCCGCCTTGAGAACTTGGAAGGCAGTCATCCACCTGTGTGGACTAAAACCCTTAGGCACTTTATCTGGAGCTTTGCTGGCACGCCCCAGGGTTGCCAAGCAGCTACGCACCAAACCCAACATATGTTGGATTGGGCAGACCTTTCATGATCTTTTGCCTATAGTCTTCCCTGGAGCGTGTGGAGTCTCTAGGAACCTGGGACACATTCAGGAGCATGGGGGTGTGGGGCTTCGTTGCCTAGAAGCAACCCAAGTAGTCTTCTCCGCTGCCTCCGGAAGCATATGGTGGGTGCGTGTCGTGTTTTGTGGGTATGAGAGCCGCTCCGCTAGAAAAGTCCCAAGGCAGCCAAATCGTCTGTCACAGCTGAGTGTGGTTCGGGAAAAGCCATTTTTTGTAGGATTTTGCAATCCATAAGAAGAGGAAAACAAAAGAAACATGAACAAGTCCGCTTCATGCAATTGTGAGTGCAATACGAACTTTGATAAGCCATCGAAAACTCCCCTTCTTGCAAGGCCAAAGAAGAAGAAAACAAGCCGAAGAAAGAAAGCCAGAGAAAAGAAAGTGTTTTATGCAAAGTATTTTTTTTCAAAAACCTACAGTTGATCGGTGGCATCGGCCGGGCTCCTTGCGGATCAACCAGCTGATACGCGCCCCTGTCATACGCCTGCTCAATGGCGTATGGTCTTTCCCACTTTGTCTCAAACTTCCCCCTCGTCTTGTGTGTGAAGATGATGGGGCATCGGAGAACGAGGACGAGCTCGCCCTTCCGAAGACTCACCGCTTGACGAGCTTGTTTTGTGCATGTCCGTGTAGGTGGCATGCTGGCCCTGGAGAAGGGGAGGCCTCGTCGTGGCCAAGCTCACCACCGCCTTCTAAAAAGGCAACCGTGGAGAGCCGACCATCGACGTGGTTGAGCCTAACACCGTGGACTCTGGCGTCAAGTGTGAAGGGGGAGAGGCCCTGTTGTGGCCTAGCTAGCCATGATCTACTTGGACGAAGAGCATGGAGAACCGGCCATTGTCGAGGCCGAACCCGCTGCCGTCTACCCTGGGTCAGGGTTGGAAATGTTGTCGACCTCATCCTGGCTGAGCCCGCCGCCGTCGACCCCGACGTCAGGGTTGGAGAGGTCGTCGACCTCGTCCTCGCTGAGCCTGCCGCTGTTGACTCCAACGACAAGCATGGAGAACTAGCCATCGTTGAGGCTGACCCAACGTCGTTGACTCCAGCGACAAGCGTGGAGAACCCTCCATCGTCGAGGCCGAGCCCAATGTCGTCGACTCTCGCCTCAAGTGTGGAGAGCCAGCCTTCATCATGACTGAACAGATGATGTCGACTACGTCATCAAGTGTGGAGCTTGCCGCCATATACTCCATCAGTAAGCATGGAGAGCTAGCCATCAACGTGACAGAGCCTGAAGCCGTCTTCCATCGAAGTTCGCCCTAAGGTAGGGGCCGGGTGTATGCTGGCGAGATGTGTGCCAGCTGCCCGAAGACGCCGTCATCCAGCGTAGTTGGCCCAGTCGTAGGGGCCGGCGTATGCCGACGACCTGCATGCCAACAGCCCGACGACGTCTTCGTCCATCGAAGTCGGCCCTCACCTCATGGAGCTACGCGCCAGAAGCCTGTCAATACCATCTTGTATCAGTGTAGGACCCATTGGAAGGGTCGGGAGTGCGCCGACAAGCTGTGTGCAAGCAGCCTGACAACGTCGTCTGGCATGTTGGCCCCGACATAGGGGAGCCATGAGTACGCCGATGAGATGCGCTTGAGCCATGATGACCCACAAGTATAGGGGATCAATTGTAGCTCTTTTCGATAAGTAAGAGTGTTGAACCTATTGGAAATATGCCCTAGAGGCAATAATAAATGGTTATTATTACATTTCTTTGTTCATGATAATCGTCTATTATTCATGCTATAATTGTATTGTCCGGAAATCGTAATACATGTGTGAATACATAGACCACAACCTGTCCCTAGTAAGCCTCTAGTTGACTAGCTCGTTGATCAACAGATAGTCATGGTTTCCTGACTATGGACATTGGATGTCATTGATAACGGGATCACATCATTAGGAGAATGATGTGATGGACAAGAGCCAACTTAAGCATAGCATAAAAGATCGTGTAGTTTCGTTTGCTAGAGCTTTTCCAATGTCAAGTATCTTTTCCTTAGACCATGAGATCGTGCAACTCCCGGATACCGTAGGAGTGCTTTGGGTGTGCCAAACGTCACAACGTAACTGGGTGACTATAAAGGTGCATTACGGGTATCTCCGAAAGTGTCTGTTAGGTTGGCACGGATCGAGACTGGGATTTGTCACTCCGTGTGACGGAGAGGTATCTCTGGGCCCACTCGGTAATGCATCATCATAATGAGCTCAATGTGACTAAGGCGTTAGTCACGGGATCATGCATTGCGGTACGAGTAAAGAGACTTGCCGGTAACGAGATTGAACAAGGTATTGGGATACCAACGATCGAATCTCGGGCAAGTAACATACTGATTGACAAAGGGAATTGCATACGGATTGATTGAATCCTCGACACCGTGGTTCATCCGATGATATCATCGTGGAACATGTGGGAGCCAACATGGGTATCCAGATCCCGCTGTTGGTTATTGACCGGAGAGGCGTCTCGGTCATGTCTGCATGTCTCCCGAACCCGTAGGGTCTACACACTTAAGGTCCTGTGACGCTAGGGTTGTAGAGATATATGTATGCGGAAACCCGAAAGTTGTTCGGAGTCCCGGATGAGATCCCGGACGTCACGAGAGGTTCCGGAATGGTCCGGAGGTAAAGATTTATATATGGGAAGTCTTATTTTGGTCGCCGGAAAAGTTTCGCGCTTTGTCGGTATTGTACCGGAAGTGCCGAAAGGGGTCCGGGGGTCCACCAGCCCCGGGGGGCCACATGGGCTGTAAGGGGTGGGCCTTGGCCTATATGGGCCAAGGGCACCAGCCCCAAGAGGCCCATGCGCAAGAGATAAGAAAGAACGGAGAGTCCTAAAGGGGGAAGGCACCTCCGAGGTGCCTTGGGGGGGGAAGGACTCCCCCCTGGCCGCACCCTTCCTTGGAGGAAGGGGCAAGGCTGCGCCCCCCCCCCCCTCTCCCTTGGCCCTATATATAGTGGGGGGAAGGGAGGGCAGCAACACTACAGCCTTGGGCGCCTCCCTCCTCCCCTGCAACACCCCTCTCTCTCTCGCAGAAGCTCGGCGAAGCCCTGCCGGAGACCCGCTACATCCATCACCACGCCGTCGTGTTGTTGGATCTCCATCAACCTCTCCTCCCCCTTGTTGGATCAAGAAGGAGGAGACGTCGCTGCACCGTACGTGTGTTGAACGCGGAGGTGCCGTACGTTCGGCACTCGGTCATCGGTGATTTGGATCACGGCGAGTACGACTCCGTCATCCACGTTCATTGGAACGCTTCCGCTCGCGATCTACAAGGGTATGTAGATCCACTCCTTTCCCCTCGTTGCTAGTAGACTCCATAGATGCATCTTGGTGAGCGTAGGAAAATTTTAAATTATGCTACGATTCCCAACAGTGGCATCATGAGCCAGGTCTATGCGTAGTTACTATGCACGAGTAGAACACAAAGTAGTTGTGGGCGTTGAGTTTGCCAATTCTTCTTGCCGCTACTAGTCTTTTCTTGTTTCGGCGGCATTGTAGGATGAAGCGGCCCGGACCGACCTTACACGTACACTTACGTGAGACAGGTTCCACCGACTGACATGCACTAGATGCATAAGGTGGCTAGCGGGTGTCTGTCTCTCCTACTTTAGTCGGAACAGATTCGATGAAAAGGGTCCTTATGAAGGGTAAATAGAAATTGGCAAATCACGTTGTGGTCATACGTAGGTAAGAAACGTTCTTGATAGAAACCTACAAACCACGTAAAAAACTTGCAACAACAATTAGAGGACGTCTAACTTGTTTTTGCAGAAAGTGCTATGTGATGTGATATGGCCAGAAGATGTCATGAATGATATATGTGATGTATGAGATTGATCATATTCTTGTAATAGGAATCACGACTTGCATGTTGATGAGTATGACAACCGGCAGGAGCCATAGGAGTTGTCTTTATTATTTTGTATGACCTGCGTGTCATTGAATAACGCCATGTAAATTACTTTACTTTGTTGCTAAACGCGTTAGCCATAGAAGTAGAAGTAATCGTTGGCGTGACAACTTCATGAAGACACAATGATGGAGATCATGATGATGGAGATCATGGTGTCATGCCGGTGACAAAGATGATCATGGTGCCCCGAAGATGGAGATCAAAGAGCATGATGATATTGGCCATATCATGTCACTATTTGATTGCATGTGATGTTTATCATGTTTTTGCATCTTATTTGCTTAGAACGACGGTAGCAAGTAGGATGATCCCTTATAATAATTTCAAGAAAGTGTTCACCCTAACTGTGCACCGTTGCGAAGGTTCGTCGTTTCGAAGCACCACGTGATGATCGGGTGTGATAGATTCTTACGTTCGAATACAACGGGTGTTGACGAGCCTAGCATGTACAGACATGGCCTCGGAACACACGCAATACACTTAGGTTGACTTGACGAGCCTAGCATGTACAGACATGGCCTCGGAACACGGAGGACCGAAAGGTCGAGCATGAGTCGTATAGAAGATACGATCAACATGGAGATGTTCACCGAGCTTGACTAGTCCGTCTCACGTGATGATCGGACACGGCCTAGTTGAACTCGGATCATGTTTCACTTAGATGACTAGAGGGATGTCTATCTGAGTGGGAGTTCATTAAATAATTTGATTAGATGAACTCAATTATCATGAACTTAGTCTAAAATCTTTACACTATGTCTTGTAGATCAAATGGCCAACGTTGTCCTCAATTTCAACGCGTTCCTAGAGAAAACCAAGCTGAAAGATGATGGCAGCAACTATACAGACTGGGTCCGGAACCTGAGGCTCATCCTCATAGTAGCCAAGAAAGATTATGTCTTAGAAGCACCGCTAGGTGATGCACCAATCCCACAGAACCAAGACGTTATGAACGCTTGGCAATCACGTGCTGATGATTACTCCCTCGTTCAGTGCGGCATGCTTTACAGCTTAGAACCGGGTCTCCAAAAGCGTTTTGAGAAACATGGAGCATATGAGATGTTCGAGGAGCTGAAACTAGTTTTCCAAGCTCATGCCCGGGTCTAGAGATATGATGTCTCCGACAAGTTCTTCAGCTGTAAAATGGAGGAGAATAGTTCTGTTAGTGAGCACATACTCAGAATGTCTGGGTTGCACAACCGCTTGTCTCAGCTGGGAGTTAATCTCCCGGATGACGCGGTCATTGACAGAATCCTCCAGTCGCTTCCACCAAGCTACAAGAGCTTTGTGATGAACTACTATATGCAGGGGATGGAAAAGACCATTCCCGAGGTATATTCAATGCTGAAATCAGCGGAAGGGGAGATCAGAAAAGAACATCAAGTGTTGATGGTGAATAAAACCACCAAGTTCAAGAAGGGCAAGGGTAAGAAGAACTTCAAGAAGGACGGCAAGGGAGTTGCCGCGCCCGGTAAACCAGTTACTGGGAAGAAGTCAAAGAATGGACCCAAGCCCGGGACTGAGTGCTTTTATTGCAAGGGAAGTGGTCACTGGAAGCGGAACTGCCCCAAATATTTAGCGGACAAGAAGAAGGCCGGCAACACCCAAGGTATATGTGATATACAAGTAATTGATGTGTACCTTACCAGTACTCGTAGTAGCTCCTGGGTATTTGATACCGGTGCGGTTGCTCATATTTGTAACTCAAAGCAGGAACTACGGAATAAACGGAGACTGGCAAAGGACGAGGTGACGATGCGCGTCGGGAATGGTTCCATGGTCGATGTGATCGCCGTCGGCACGCTACCTCTGCATCTACCCACGGGATTAGTTTTAAACCTCAATAATTGTTATTTAGTGCCAGCTTTGAGCATGAACATTGTGTCTGGATCTCGTTTAATTCGAGAGGGCTACTCATTTAAATCCGAGAATAATGGTTGTTCTATTTATTTGAGAGAGATGTTTTATGGTCATGCCCCGCTGGTCAATGGTTTATTTTTGATGAATCTCGAACGTGATGTTACACATGTTCATAGTGTGAATACCAAAAGATGTAAAGTTGATAACGATAGTCCCACATACTTGTGGCACTGCCGCCTTGGTCACATTGGTGTCAAGCGCATGAAGAAGCTCAATGCAGATGGACTTTTGGAGTCTCTTGATTACGAATCATTTGACACGTGCGAACCATGCCTCATGGGTAAGATGACCAAGACTCCGTTCTCCGGAACAATGGAGCGAGCAACCAACTTATTGGAAATCATACATACCGATGTGTGTGGTCCAATGAGTGTTGAGGCTCGCGGAGGATATCATTATGTTCTCACTCTCACTGATGATTTAAGTAGATATGGATATGTCTACCTAATGAAACACAAGTCTGAAACCTTTGAAAAGTTCAAGGAATTTCAGAGTGAAGTTGAGAATCAACGTGACAGGAGAATAAAATTCCTACGATCAGATCGTGGTGGAGAATATTTAAGTCACGAGTTTGGTGCACACTTAAGGAAATGTGGAATAGTTTCACAACTCACGCCGCCTGGAACACCTCAGAGAAATGGTGTGTCCGAACGTCGTAATCGCACTCTATTGGATATGGTGCGATCTATGATGTCTCTTACTGATTTACCGCTCTCATTTTGGGGTTATGCTTTAGAGACTGCCGCATTCACTTTAAATAGGGCTCCGTCGAAATCCGTTGAGACGACACCGTATGAATTAGTGTTTGGGAAGAAACCTAAGCTGTCGTTTCTAAAAGTTTGGGGATGTGATGCTTATGTCAAGAAACTTCAACCTGAAAAGCTCGAACCCAAGTCCGAAAAATGCGTCTTCATAGGATACCCTAAGGAAACTATTGGGTATACCTTCTACCTCAGATCCGAAGGCAAGATCTTCGTTGCCAAGAACGGGTCCTTTCTAGAGAAGGAGTTTCTCTCGAAAGAATTGAGTGGGAGGAAAGTGGAACTTGATGAGGTGATAGTCACCCCTTCCAAACCGGAAAGTAGCGCAGCGCGGGAAGATGTTCCTGTGGTGCCTACACCGACTGGGGAGGAAGTTAATGATGATGATCATGAAGCTACAGATCAAGTCACTGAACTTCGTAGGTCCACAAGGACACGTTCCGCACCAGAGTGGTACGGCAACCCTGTCCTGGAAATCATGTTGTTAGACAACGGTGAACCTTCGAACTATGAAGAAGCGATGGCGGGCCCGGATTCTGACAAATGGCTAGAAGCCATGAAATCCGAGATAGAATCCATGTATGAAAACAAAGTATGGACTTTGACTGACTTGCCCGATGAGCGGCGAGCCATAGAAAACAAATGGATCTTTAAGAAGAAGACAGACGCAGATGGTAATGTGACCATCTACAAAGCTCGACTTGTCGCTAAGGGTTATCGACAAGTTCAAGGGGTTGACTACGATGAGACTTTCTCACCCGTAGCGAAGCTGAAGTCCGTCCGAATCATGTTAGCAATTGCCGCATACTATGATTATGAGATATGGCAGATGGACGTCAAAACGGCATTCCTTAATGGCTTCCTTAAGGAAGAGTTGTATATGATGCAGCTGGAAGGTTTTGTCGATCCTAAGAATGCTAACAAAGTATGCAAGCTCCAGCGCTCAATCTATGGGCTGGTGCAAGCATCTCGGAGTTGGAACATTCGCTTTGATGAGATGATCAAAGCGTTTGGGTTTACACAGCCTTATGAAGAAGCCTGTGTTTACAAGAAAGTGAGTGGGAGCTCTGTAGCATTTCTCATATTATATGTGGATGACATACTATTGATGGGAAATGATATAGAATTCTTGGAAAGTATAAAGGCCTATTTGAATAAGTGTTTTTCAATGAAGGACCTTGGAGAAGCTGCTTATATATTAGGCATCAAGATCTATAGAGATAGATCAAGACGCCTCATTGGTCTTTCACAGAGTACATACCTTGACAAGATATTGAAGAAGTTCAGTATGGATCAGTCCAAGAAGGGGTTCTTGCCGGTATTGCAAGGTGTGCAATTGAGCACGGCTCAATGCCCGACCACGGCAGAAGATATAGAAGAGATGAGTGTCATCCCCTATGCCTCGGCCATAGGGTCTATTATGTATGCCATGCTGTGTACCAGACCTAATGTAAACCTTGCCGTAAGTTTGGTAGGAAGGTACCAAAGTAATCCCGGCAAGGAACACTGGACAGCGGTCAAGAATGTCCTGAAGTACCTGAAGAGGACTAAGGATATGTTTCTCGTTTATGGAGGTGACGAAGAGCTCGTCGTAAAGGGTTACGTCGACGCTAGCTTCGACACAGATCTGGATGACTCAAAGTCACAGACTGGATACGTGTATATTTCGAATGGAGGAGCAGTAAGCTGGTGCAGTTGCAAGCAAAGCGTCGTGGCGGGATCTACATGTGAAGCAGAATACATGGCAGCCTCGGAGGCAGCACAGGAAGCAGTCTGGATGAAGGAGTTCATTACCGACCTAGGGGTAATTCCCAGTGCGTCGGGCCCGATGACTCTCTTCTGTGACAACACTGGAGCTATTGCCCTTGCGAAGGAGCCCAGGTTTCACAGGAAGACCAGGCATATCAAGCGTCGCTTCAACTCCATTCGTGAAAGTGTTCAAAATGGAGACATAGATATTTGTAAAGTACATACGGACCTGAATGTAGCAGATCCGTTGACTAAACCTCTCCCTAGGGTAAAACATGATCAACACCAGGACGCAATGGGTGTTCGATTCATCACAATGTAACTAGATTATTGACTCTAGTGCAAGTGGGAGACTGTTGGAAATATGCCCTAGAGGCAATAATAAATGGTTATTATTATATTTCTTTGTTCATGATAATCGTCTATTATTCATGCTATAATTGTATTGTCCGGAAATCGTAATACATGTGTGAATACATAGACCACAACCTGTCCCTAGTAAGCCTCTAGTTGACTAGCTCGTTGATCAACAGATAGTCATGGTTTCCTGACTATGGACATTGGATGTCATTGATAACGGGATCACATCATTAGGAGAATGATGTGATGGACAAGACCCAATCTTAAGCATAGCATAAAAGATCGTGTAGTTTCGTTTGCTAGAGCTTTTCCAATGTCAAGTATATTTTCCTTAGACCATGAGATCGTGCAACTCCCGGATACCGTAGGAGTGCTTTGGGTGTGCCAAACGTCACAACGTAACTGGGTGACTATAAAGGTGCATTACGGGTATCTCCGAAAGTGTCTGTTGGGTTGGCACGGATCGAGACTGGGATTTGTCACTCCGTGTGACGGAGAGGTATCTCTGGGCCCACTCGGTAATGCATCATCATAATGAGCTCAATGTGACTAAGGCGTTAGTCACGGGATCATGCATTGCGGTACGAGTAAAGAGACTTGCCGGTAACGAGATTGAACAAGGTATTGGGATACCGACGATCGAATCTCGGGCAAGTAACATACCGATTGACAAAGGGAATTGCATACGGATTGATTGAATCCTCGACACCGTGGTTCATCCGATGATATCATCGTGGAACATGTGGGAGCCAACATGGGTATCCAGATCCCGCTTTTGGTTATTGACCGGAGAGGCGTCTCGGTCATGTCTGCATGTCTCCCGAACCCGTAGGGTCTACACACTTAAGGTCCGGTGACGCTAGGGTTGTAGAGATATATGTATGCGGAAACCCGAAAGTTGTTCGGAGTCCCGGATGAGATCCCGGACGTCACGAGAGGTTCCGGAATGGTCCGGAGGTAAAGATTTATATATGGGAAGTCTTATTTTGGTCGCCGGAAAAGTTTCGCGCTTTATCGGTATTGTACCGGGAGTGCCGAAAGGGGTCCGGGGGTCCACCAAGGGGGTCCACCAGCCCCGGGGGGCCACATGGGCTGTAAGGGGTGCGCCTTGGCCTATATGGGCCAAGGGCACCAGCCCCAAGAGGCCCATGCGCAAGAGATAAGAAAGAAGGGAGAGTCCTAAAGGGGGAAGGCACCTCGGGGGGGAAGGACTCCCCCCTGGCCGCACCCTTCCTTGGAGGAAGGGGCAAGGCTGCGCCCCCCCTCTCCCTTGGCCCTATATATAGTGGGGGAAGGGAGGGCAGCAAGATCTAAGCCTTGGGCGCCTCCCTCCTCCCCTGCAACACCTCTCTCTCTCTCGTAGAAGCTCGGCGAAGCCCTGCCGGAGACCCGCTACATCCACCACCACGCCGTCGTGCTGTTGGATCTCCATCAACCTCTCCTCCCCCCTTGCTGGATCAAGAAGGAGGAGACGTCGCTGCACCGTACGTGTGTTGAACGCGGAGGTGCCGTCCGTTCGGCACTCGGTCATCGGTGATTTGGATCACGGCGAGTACGACTCCGTCATCCACGTTCATTGGAACGCTTCCGCTCGCGATCTACAAGGGTATGTAGATGCACTCCTTTCCCCTCGTTGCTAGTAGACTCCATAGATGCATCTTGGTGAGCGTAGGAAAATTTTAAATTATGCTACGATTCCCAACAGTGGCATCATGAGCCAGGTCTATGCGTAGTTACTATGCACAAGTAGAACACAAAGTAGTTGGCGTTGAGTTTGCCAATTCTTCTTGCCGCTACTAGTCTTTTCTTGTTTCGGCGGCATTGTAGGATGAAGCGGCCCGGACCGACCTTACACGTACTCTTACGTGAGACAGGTTCCACCGACTGACATGCACAAGTTGCATAAGGTGGCTAGCGGGTGTCTGTCTCTCCTACTTTAGTCGGAACGGATTCGATGAAAAGGGTCCTTATGAAGGGTAAATAGAAATTGGCAAATCACGTTGTGGTCATACGTAGGTAAGAAACGTTCTTGCTAGAAACCTACAAACCACGTAAAAACTTGCAACAACAATTAGAGGACGTCTAACTTGTTTTTGCAGCAAGTGCTATGTGATGTGATATGGCCAGAAGATGTGATGAATGATATATGTGATGTATGAGATTGATCATATTCTTGTAATAGGAATCACGACTTGCATGTCGATGAGTATGACAACCGGCAGGAGCCATAGGAGTTGTCTTTATTATTTTGTATGACCTACGTGTCATTGAATAACGCCATGTAAATTACTTTACTTTATTGCTAAACGCGTTAGCCATAGAAGTAGAAGTAATCGTTGGCGTGACGACTTCATGAAGACACAATGATGGAGATCATGGTGTCATGCCGGTGACAAAGTTGATCATGGTGCCCCGAAGATGGAGATCAAAGGAGCATGATGATATTGGCCATATCATGTCACTATTTGATTGCATGTGATGTTTATCATGTTTTGCATCTTATTTGCTTAGAACGACGGTAGCAAGTAGGATGATCCCTTATAATAATTTCAAGAAAGTGTTCACCCTAACTGTGCACCGTTGCGAAGGTTCGTCGTTTCGAAGCACCACGTGATGATCGGGTGTGATAGATTCTTACGTTCGAATACAACGGGTGTTGACGAGCCTAGCATGTACAGACATGGCCTCGGAACACACGCAATACACTTAGGTTGACTTGACGAGCCTAGCATGTACAGACATGGCCTCGGAACACGGAGGACCGAAAGGTCGAGCATGAGTCGTATAGAAGATACGATCAACATGGAGATGTTCACCGATCTTGACTAGTCCGTCTCACGTGATGATCGGACACGGCCTAGTTGAACTCGGATCATGTTTCACTTAGATGACTAGAGGGATGTCTATCTGAGTGGGAGTTCATTAAATAATTTGATTAGATGAACTCAATTATCATGAACTTAGTCTAAAATCTTTACACTATGTCTTGTAGATCAAATGGCCAACGTTGTCCTCAATTTCAACGCGTTCCTAGAGAAAACCAAGCTGAAAGATGATGGCAGCAACTATACGGACTGGGTCCGGAACCTGAGGCTCATCCTCATAGTAGCCAAGAAAGATTATGTCTTAGAAGCACCGCTAGGTGATGCACCAATCCCACAGAACCAAGACGTTATGAACGCTTGGCAATCACGTGCTGATGATTACTCCCTCGTTCAGTGCGGCATGCTTTACAGCTTAGAACCGGGTCTCCAAAAGCGTTTTGAGAAACATGGAGCATATGAGATGTTCGAGGAGCTGAAACTAGTTTTCCAAGCTCATGCCCGGGTCGAGAGATATGATGTCTCCGACAAGTTCTTCAGCTGTAAAATGGAGGAGAATAGTTCTGTTAGTGAGCACATACTCAGAATGTCTGGGTTGCACAACCGCTTGTCTCAGCTGGGAGTTAATCTCCCGGATGACGCGGTCATTGACAGAATCCTCCAGTCGCTTCCACCAAGCTACAAGAGCTTTGTGATGAACTACAATATGCAGGGGATGGAAAAGACCATTCCCGAGGTATATTCAATGCTGAAATCAGCGGAAGGGGAGATCAGAAAAGAACATCAAGTGTTGATGGTGAATAAAACCACCAAGTTCAAGAAGGGCAAGGGTAAGAAGAACTTCAAGAAGGACGGCAAGGGAGTTGCCGCGCCCGGTAAACCAGTTACTGGGAAGAAGTCAAAGAATGGACCCAAGCCCGGGACTGAGTGCTTTTATTGCAAGGGAAGTGGTCACTGGAAGCGGAACTGCCCCAAATATTTAGCGGACAAGAAGAAGGCCGGCAACACCCAAGGTATATGTGATATACAAGTAATTGATGTGTACCTTACCAGTACTCGTAGTAGCTCCTGGGTATTTGATACCGGTGCGGTTGCTCATATTTGTAACTCAAAGCAGGAACTACGGAATAAACGGAGACTGGCAAAGGACGAGGTGACGATGCGCGTCGGGAATGGTTCCAAGGTCGATGTGATCGCCGTCGGCACGCTACCTCTGCATCTACCCACGGGATTAGTTTTAAACCTCAATAATTGTTATTTAGTGCCAGCTTTGAGCATGAACATTGTGTCTGGATCTCGTTTAATTCGAGATGGCTACTCATTTAAATCCGAGAATAATGGTTGTTCTATTTATTTGAGAGAGATGTTTTATGGTCATGCCCCGCTGGTCAATGGTTTATTTTTGATGAATCTCGAACGTGATGTTACACATGTTCATAGTGTGAATACCAAAAGATGTAAAGTTGATAACGATAGTCCCACATACTTGTGGCACTGCCGCCTTGGTCACATTGGTGTCAAGCGCATGAAGAAGCTCCATGCAGATGGACTTTTGGAGTCTCTTGATTACGAATCATTTGACACGTGCGAACCATGCCTCATGGGTAAGATGACCAAGACTCCGTTCTCCGGAACAATGGAGCGAGCAACCAACTTATTGGAAATCATACATACCGATGTGTGTGGTCCAATGAGTGTTGAGGCTCGCGGAGGATATCGTTATGTTCTCACTCTCACTGATGATTTAAGTAGATATGGATATGTCTACCTAATGAAACACAAGTCTGAAACCTTTGAAAAGTTCAAGGAATTTCAGAGTGAAGTTGAGAATCAACGTGACAGGAGAATAAAATTCCTACGATCAGATCGTGGTGGAGAATATTTAAGTCACGAGTTTGGTGCACACTTAAGGAAATGTGGAATAGTTTCACAACTCACGCCGCCTGGAACACCTCAGAGAAATGGTGTGTCCGAACGTCGTAATCGCACTCTATTGGATATGGTGCGATCTATGATGTCTCTTACCGATTTACCGCTCTCATTTTGGGGTTATGCTTTAGAGACTGCCGCATTCACTTTAAATAGGGCTCCGTCGAAATCCGTTGAGACGACACCGTATGAATTAGTGTTTGGGAAGAAACCTAAGCTGTCGTTTCTAAAAGTTTGGGGATGCGATGCTTATGTCAAGAAACTTCAACCTGAAAAGCTCGAACCCAAGTCAGAAAAATGCGTCTTCATAGGATACCCTAAGGAAACTATTGGGTATACCTTCTACCTCAGATCCGAAGGCAAGATCTTCGTTGCCAAGAACGGGTCCTTTCTAGAGAAGGAGTTTCTCTCGAAAGAATTGAGTGGGAGGAAAGTGGAACTTGATGAGGTGATAGTCACCCCTTCCAAACCGGAAAGTAGCGCAGCGCGGGAAGATGTTCCTGTGGTGCCTACACCGACTGGGGAGGAAGTTAATGATGATGATCATGAAGCTACAGATCAAGTCACTGAACTTCGTAGGTCCACAAGGACACGTTCCGCACCAGAGTGGTACGGCAACCCTGTCCTGGAAATCATGTTGTTAGACAACGGTGAACCTTCGAACTATGAAGAAGCGATGGCGGGCCTGGATTCCGACAAATGGCTAGAAGCCATGAAATCCGAGATAGAATCCATGTATGAAAACAAAGTATGGACTTTGACTGACTTGCCCGATGAGCGGCGAGCCATAGAAAACAAATGGATCTTTAAGAAGAAGACAGACGCAGATGGTAATGTGACCATCTACAAAGCTCGACTTGTCGCTAAGGGTTATCGACAAGTTCAAGGGGTTGACTACGATGAGACTTTCTCACCCGTAGCGAAGCTGAAGTCCGTCCGAATCATGTTAGCAATTGCCGCATACTATGATTATGAGATATGGCAGATGGACGTCAAAACGGCATTCCTTAATGGCTTCCTTAAGGAAGAGTTGTATATGATGCAGCCGGAAGGTTTTGTCGATCCTAAGAATGCTAACAAAGTATGCAAGCTCCAGCGCTCAATCTATGGGCTGGTGCAAGCATCTCGGAGTTGGAACATTCGCTTTGATGAGATGATCAAAGCGTTTGGGTTTACACAGCCTTATGGAGAAGCCTGTGTTTACAAGAAAGTGAGTGGGAGCTCTGTAGCATTTCTCATATTATATGTGGATGACATACTATTGATGGGAAATGATATAGAATTCTTGGAAAGTATAAAGGCCTATTTGAATAAGTGTTTTTCAATGAAGGACCTTGGAGAAGCTGCTTATATATTAGGCATCAAGATCTATAGAGATAGATCAAGACGCCTCATTGGTCTTTCACAGAGTACATACCTTGACAAGATATTGAAGAAGTTCAGTATGGATCAGTCCAAGAAGGGGTTCTTGCCGGTATTGCAAGGTGTGCAATTGAGCACGGCTCAATGCCCGACCACGGCAGAAGATATAGAAGAGATGAGTGTCATCCCCTATGCCTCGGCCATAGGGTCTATTATGTATGCCATGCTGTGTACCAGACCTAATGTAAACCTTGCCGTAAGTTTGGTAGGAAGGTACCAAAGTAATCCCGGCAAGGAACACTGGACAGCGGTCAAGAATGTCCTGAAGTACCTGAAGAGGACTAAGGATATGTTTCTCGTTTATGGAGGTGACGAAGAGCTCGTCGTAAAGGGTTACGTCGACGCTAGCTTCGACACAGATCTGGATGACTCAAAGTCACAGACTGGATACGTGTATATTTTGAATGGAGGAGCAGTAAGCTGGTGCAGTTGCAAGCAAAGCGTCGTGGCGGGATCTACATGTGAAGCGGAATACATGGCAGCCTCGGAGGCAGCACAGGAAGCAGTCTGGATGAAGGAGTTCATTACCGACCTAGGGGTAATTCCCAGTGCGTCGGGCCCGATGACTCTCTTCTGTGACAACACTAGAGCTATTGCCCTTGCGAAGGAGCCCAGGTTTCACAGGAAGACCAGGCATATCAAGCGTCGCTTCAACTCCATTCGTGAAAGTGTTCAAAATGGAGACATAGATATTTGTAAAGTACATACGGACCTGAATGTAGCAGATCCGTTGACTAAACCTCTCCCTAGGGTAAAACATGATCAACACCAGGACGCAATGGGTGTTCGATTCATCACAATGTAACTAGATTATTGACTCTAGTGCAAGTGGGAGACTGTTGGAAATATGCCCTAGAGGCAATAATAAATGGTTATTATTATATTTCTTTGTTCATGATAATCGTCTATTATTCATGCTATAATTGTATTGTCCGGAAATCGTAATACATGTGTGAATACATAGACCACAACCTGTCCCTAGTAAGCCTCTAGTTGACTAGCTCGTTGATCAACAGATAGTCATGGTTTCCTGACTATGGACATTGGATGTCATTGATAATGGGATCACAGCATTAGGAGAATGATGTGATGGACAAGACCCAACTTAAGCATAGCATAAAAGATCGTGTAGTTTCGTTTGCTAGAGCTTTTCCAATGTCAAGTATCTTTTCCTTAGACCATGAGATCGTGCAACTCCCGGATACCGTAGGAGTGCTTTGGGTGTGCCAAACGTCACAACGTAACTGGGTGACTATAAAGGTGCATTACGGGTATCTCCGAAAGTGTCTGTTGGGTTGGCACGGATCGAGACTGGGATTTGTCACTCCGTGTGACGGAGAGGTATCTCTGGGCCCACTCGGTAATGCATCATCATAATGAGCTCAATGTGACTAAGGCGTTAGTCACGGGATCATGCATTGCGGTACGAGTAAAGAGACTTGCCGGTAACGAGATTGAACAAGGTATTGGGATACCGACGATCGAATCTCGGGCAAGTAACATACCGATTGACAAAGGGAATTGCATACGGATTGATTGAATCCTCGACACCGTGGTTCATCCGATGATATCATCGTGGAACATGTGGGAGCCAACATGGGTATCCAAATCCCGCTGTTGGTTATTGACCGGAGAGGCGTCTCGGTCATGTCTGCATGTCTCCCGAACCCGTAGGGTCTACACACTTAAGGTCCGGTGACGCTAGGGTTGTAGAGATATATGTATGCGGAAACCCGAAAGTTGTTCGGAGATCCAGATGAGATCCCGGACGTCACGAGAGGTTCCGGAATGGTCCGGAGGTAAAGATTTATATATGGGAAGTCTTATTTTGGTCGCCGGAAAAGTTTCGCGCTTTATCGGTATTGTACCGGAAGTGCCGAAAGGGGTCCGGGGGTCCACCAAGGGGGTCCACCAGCCCCGGGGGGCCACATGGGCTGTAAGGGGTGCGCCTTGTCCTATATGGGCCAAGGGCACCAGCCCCAAGAGCCCCATGCGCAAGAGATAAGAAAGAAGGGAGAGTCCTAAAGGGGGAAGGCACCTCCGAGGTGCCTTGGGGGGGAAGGACTCCCCCCTGGCCGCACCCTTCCTTGGAGGAAGGGGCAAGGCTGCGCCCCCCCCCCCCTCTCCCTTGGCCCTATATATAGTGGGGGGAAGGGAGGGCAGCAACACTACAGCCTTGGGCGCCTCCCTCCTCCCCTGCAACACCTCTCTCTCTCTCGCAGAAGCTCGGCGAAGCCCTGCCGGAGACCCGCTACATCCATCACCACGCCGTCGTGTTGTTGGATCTCCATCAACCTCTCCTCCCCCTTGCTGGATCAAGAAGGAGGAGACGTCGCTGCACCGTACATGTGTTGAACGCGGAGGTGCCGTATGTTCGGCACTCGGTCATCGGTGATTTGGATCACGGCGAGTACGACTCCGTCATCCACGTTCATTGGAACGCTTCCGCTCGCGATCTACAAGGGTATGTAGATCCACTCCTTTCCCCTTGTTGCTAGTAGACTCCATATATGCATCTTGGTGAGCGTAGGAAAATTTTAAATTATGCTACGATTCCCAACAGAACCCAACGAGGAGCAGAAGGAAATGACAAGCGGTTTTCAGCACGGTAATGTCTACAAGTGCTGAAATTGTAAGTAGCGGAGTAGTTTAATAGCAAGATAATTTGTAACGAGCAAGTAACGATAGTAGTAACAAAAGTGCAGCAAGGTATCCCAATCCTTTTGAGGCAAAGGACAGGCCAAAATGGTCTCTTATGATCAGCAAAGCGTTCTTGAGGGTACACGGGAATTTCATCTAGTCACTTTCATCATGTTGGTTCGATTTGTGTTCGCTACTTTGATAATTTGATATGTGGGTGGCCGGTGCTTAGGTGTTGTTCTTACTTGAACAAAACCTCCTACTTATGATTAACCCTCCCGCAAGCATCCGCAACTATGAGAAAAGTATTAAGAATAAATTCTAACCATAGCATTAAACTTTTGGATCCAATCGGTCCCTTACAGAATAGCGCATAAACTGGGGTTTAAGCTTCTGTCACTCTCGCAACCCATCATCTAATTTCTACTCCACAATGCATTCCCGTAGGCCCAAATATGGTGAAGGGTCATGTAGTCGACGTTCACATGACACCACTAAGGGAATCACAACATACATACTATCAAAATATCGAACACATATCAAATTCACATGATTACTTGCAACATGATTTCTCCCGTGACCTCAAGAACAAAAGTAACTACTCACAGTGATAAACATGCTCATATCATAGGAGTATTAAATAGCATAATGGATCTGAACATATAATCTTCCACCAAATAAACCATATAGTAATCAACTACAAGATGTAATCAACACTACTAGTCACCCACAAGCACCAATCTATAGTTCCGGTAACAAGATTGAACACAAGAGATGAACTAGGGTTTGAGATGAGATGGTGTTGTTGAAGATGTTGATGGATATTTCCCTCCCCAAGACGGGAGAGTTGTTGGTGATGATGATGACGATGATTTCCCCCTCCGGGAGGGAAGCTCCCCCGGCAGAATCGCTCCGCCGGAGGGCAAAAGTGCTCCTGCCCAAGTTCCGCCTCGAGACGGTGGCGCTCCACCCCGAAAGTTCTCTCCTTATTTTTTCTAGGTCAAAATGACCTATATACCAGAAGATGGGCACCGAAGGTGGGCCTGGGTGAGCACAACCCACCAGGGCGCGCCTGGGCTCCCTGGTGCACCCAGGTGGGTTATGCCCACCTGGTGGGCCCCCTCTGGTAGTTATTTGCTCCAATAATTCTTAAATATTCCATAAAAAAACTCCTTGAAGTTTCAGCTTGTTTGGAGTTGTGCAGAATAGGTAGCCTGACGTAGCTTTTCCAGGTCTAGATTTTCAGCTGCCGGAATTCTCCCTCTTGGTGTGTACCTTGCAAATTATGAGAGAAAGGGCATTAGAATTACTCCAGAAAGCATTATTATGGATAATAACATCATAAATAACAGTAAGAAAACATGATGCAAAATGGACGTATCAAGCCGCCCGATGCGGACGCCTTCCATCGGTGTCGGCCCGACTTAGGGGTCGGGAGTACGCCGGCAAGCCGCACGCCAGCAGCCTGACGATGCTGTCTCCCATGTTTAAGCCCGAATGGGAGTCGGGAGTACACCCAAGAGGTGCGCTCCAGTTGCCCGGTGCAGCCGCCTTGCATCGGTGTCAGCCCCAACGTAGGGTCGAGCGGACGTCGACAAGCTGCACGCCAGTAGCTCGAGGAAGCCCTCTTCCATGTTTGGTCCTGACATAGGAGTCAGGAGTACACCCAAGAGGTACGCTCTAGTTGCCTGGCGCGGCCGCCTTGCATCGGTGTCGGCCCCAACGTAGGGCCGAGCGGACGCCAACAAGCTGCACGCCAGCAGCTCGAGGAAGCTGTCTTCCATGTTTGGTCCTGACATAGGAGTCAGGAGTACGTCGGCGAGTTGTGCTCTGAGAGCCCAAGGAAGCCCCGACATATGAGCCGAGAGATACATCGGCAAGGTGCGGTCCAGTGGTCCGACACGACCGCCTTTCACCGATGTCGGCCCCCAACATAGGGTCGGGACAATGCTGACAAGCTGCACGCCAGAAGCTCAACGACGTTGTCTTCCATGTTTGATCCTGACATAGGAGTAAGGAGTACGCCGGCGAGCTATGCGCCGACAACCCAAGGAGGCCCCGACATAGGAGCCGAGAGTACACCGGCAAGGTGCGGTCCAGTGGTCCGACGCGGCCGCCTTTCATCGGTGTCGGCCCCAACGTAGGGTCGGGAGGACGCCGACAAGCAGCACGCCAGCAGCTCGATGACGCCGTCTTCCAAGTTTGATCCCGACATAGGAGTCAGGAGTACGCCAGCGAGCTATGCGCCGACAGCCCACAGAGGCCCCGACATAAGAGCCGAGAGTACACCGGCAAGGTGTGGTCTGATGGTCCGACGCGGCCGCCTTGCATCGGTGCCGACCCGATGTAGGGCCGAGAGTATGTTGGCAGGCTGCACAGCAGCAGCCTGACGATGCCGTTTGAAGACAAAGTATGCCCCCTGCTCCTTAGGTCCACCTTTATGCATAGACGTCACCTCCGTGACATAGGAGCAAGGAATTGCCCCCAGACAATGGCAACATCTAGGGACAGGAACTTGGCCTCCGAAGCTTGACTATTATGAGGCAAATTAAATTGCACTCATGGATTGGTACCATCTCATGTTGTTGGAGAAGATCTTGAAGATGAATTCAACGACCATTGTTGCACAGCAAAGATGGGACGAGAACCAGGTCCCACTGGGTTGTAAGTTGCGATTCTCGTGGTGCCCAACCACCGGAGCCCTAGCTTATCTCCCGGCTCCTACCACCTATATAAAGCGAAATCCTAAGCCAATGGAAGAGGAAGGGAAGAGGCACCCGATGGCGGCAGTGTCGACATACGGAGCCTTGAGGGGACCCGTAGGCGAGGACGCGCCCACGGCGGCGGCACGCTTGCCGGGCAGGTCTTCTCCAGCAGCGATGACATGCGCCAAGGAGGGCTCGGAGGTGCCGTGAGAGCTCACGTAGCTGGAGACACGCACCAGGAGGCTTGCGTACGAGGCACTGGCTTGCATCTAGCCGAGAGCTCACGGACGGGGAGCAAGCCCCGCTTACTAACTTCTTTTGTTTTTGGTCAATCATGTATTTAAGGGTAATGCTACACCTACGTAAAAGTACTTACATGTTTTACATAATGTGCCAGGTGGACCAACAAAATTAGAGGTAGGAGGATGAAACGCCCCACCCTCCTGAAAATCAGGGGGGTGAAGTTAAGTAGTTAGGAAAGTTACGTTATTCTTCATAGCCCCTACGTAGATGTAGGATTATCGTTGTGTTATACAGGAGACGGGGAGTCGCCCAGCGGAGACGCGCTCGCTCGGTGCTACCTCTTGAGCATTGCGTTGGTTTTCCCTTGAAGAAGAAAGGGTGATGCAGCAAAGTAGCGTAAGTATTTCCCTCAGTTTTTGAGAACCAAGGTATCAATCCAGTAGGAGGCCACGCACGAGTCCCTCGCACTTACACAAACAAATAAATCCTCGCAACCAACGCAATAAAGGGGTTGTCAATCCCTTCACGGTCACTTACAAGAGTGAGATCTGATAGATATGATAAGATAATATTTTTGGTATTTTTATGATAAAGATGCAAAGAAAAGAAAGCAAAATAAAAAAGCATAGAAATAACTTGTTGACGGGAGATTAATATGATGGAAAATAGACCCGGGGGCCATAGGTTTCACTAGTGGCTTCTCTCATGAGCATAAGTATTACGGTGGGTGAACAAATTACTGTTGAGCAATTGATAGAATTGAGCATAGTTATGAGAATATCTAGGTATGATCATGTATATAGGCATCACGTCCGAAACAAGTAGACCGACTCCTGCCTGCATCTACTACTATTACTCCACACATCGACCGCTATCCAGCATGCATCTAGAGTATTAAGTTCATAAGAACAGAGTAACGCTTTAAGTAAGATGACATGATGTAGAGGGATAAACTCATGCAATATGATATAAACCCCATCTTGTTATTTGTTTATTGATCAGCAGCAATTGGAATAAATATTTTATCACGTTCTGGTGATTTTTAACAATTATTTTCGTGAACAGAAAGTTTCTGGAATTTTCAGCAAGATCAAATAACTATCATCCAAGAAGATCCTATAGGTTAAACTTGGCACAAACACAAATTAAAACATAAAAACAAATCTAACCATAGGCTAGACCAAATATTTATTCCTAAACAGAAGCAAAGAGCAAAAAACTAAAAATAAAATTGGGTTGCCTCCCAACAAGCGCTATCGTTTAACGCCCTTAGCTATGCAGAAAAGCAAGGATAGACTTAGGTATTGCCATCTTTGGTAGGCAATCCATAAGTGGCTCTCATAATAGATTCATAAGGTAATTTTATTTTCTTCCTAGGGAAGTGTTCCATGCCTTTCCTTAACGGAAATTGGAATCTAATATTCCCTTCCTTCATATCAATAATTGCACCAATCGTTCTAAGGAAAGGTCTACCGAGAATAATAGGACATGAAGGATTGCAATCTATATCAAGAACAATAAAATCTACGGGCACATAGTTCCTATTTGCAACAATAAGAACATCATTGATTCTTCCCATAGGTTTCTTAATGGTGGAATCCGCAAGGTGTAAGTTTAGAGAGCAATCATCAAAATCACGGAAACCTAGCAAATCGCACAAAGTTTTTGGGATCGTGGAAACACTAGCACCCAAATCACACAAAGCATAGCATTCATGATCTTTAATTTTAATTTTAATAGTAGGTTCCCACTCATCATAAAGTTTTCTAGGGATAGAAACTTCCAACTCAAGCTTTTCTTCATAAGATTGCGTCAAAGCATCAACGATATGTTTAGTAAAGGCTTTATTTTGACTATAAGCATGAGAATTTAGCACGGATTGCAACAAGGAAATACAATCTATCAAAGAGCAATTATCATAATTAAATTCCTTGAAATCCAAAATAGTGGGTTCATTGAGATCTAAAGTTTTAACTTCTTCAATCTCGCTTTTATCAATTTTAGCATCAAGATCTAAAAACTCCGAATTTTTGGAACGCCTTCTAGGTAAAGGTGGATCATATTCAGTCCCATCATTATCAAGATTCATATTGCTAAACAAAGATTTTATAGGGGACACATCAATAACTTTTAGATCTTCATCTTTATTTTCATAGAAACTAGAAGAACACGCTTTCACAAAACAATCTTTCTTAGCACGCATCCTAGCGGTTCTTTCTTTGCACTCATCAATGGAAATTCTCATGGCTTTGAGAGACTCATTGATATCATGCTTGGGTGGAATAGATCTAAGTTTCAAGGAATCGACATCAAGAGAAATTCTATCAACGTTCCTAGCCAATTCATCAACTTTAAGCAATTTTTCTTCAAGCAAAGCATTGAAATTCTTTTGCGACTTCATAAATTCTTTAACACTAGTCTCAAATTCAGAAGGCATCTTATTAAAATTTCCATAAGAATTGTTGTAGGAATTACCATAATTATTAGAGGAATTACTAGGATACGGCCTAGGATTAAAGTTTCCTCTATACTCGTTGTTACCAAAATTATTCCTACCAACAAAATTCACATCCATAGATTCATTATTATTCTCAATCAAAGTAGACAAAGGCATATCATTAGGATCAGAAGAAACACTTTTATTAGCAAATAATTTCATAAGTTCATCCATCTTTCCACTCAAAACATTAATTTCTTCTATCGCATGCACTTTTTTATTAGTGGATCTTTTGGTGTGCCATTGAGAATAATTAACCATAATATTATCTAGGAGTTTAGTAGCTTCTCCTAAAGTGATTTCCATAAAAGTGCCTCCCGCGGCTGAGTCTAAAAGATTTCTAGAAGCAAAATTCAATCCGGCATAAAAAAATTGTATAACAATCCATAAATTCAAACCATGTGTAGGGCAATTACGTATCATTAATTTCATCCTCTCCCAAGCTTGTGCAACATGTTCATGATCAAGTTGCTTAAAATTCATAATATCGTTTCTAAGAGAGATGATCTTAGCGGGAGGAAAATACTTAGAGATAAAATCATCTTTGCACTTGTTCCAAGAATCAATACTATTTTTAGGCAAAGACAAAAACCAAGCTTTAGCACGATCTGTAAGCGAAAAAGGAAATAGCTTCAATTAACAATATCATTGTCAACATCTTTCTTCTTTTGCATATCACACAAATCAACGAAGCTATTTAGATGGGTAGTGGCATCTTCACTAGGAAGGCCGGCAAATTGATCTTTCATGACAAGATTCAACAAAGCAGCATTAATTTCACAAGATTCAGTATCGGTAAGAGGAGCAATCGGAGTGCTAAGAAAATCATTGTTGTTGGTATTGGTAAAGTCACACAATTTGGTATTATCTTGAGCCATCGTGACAAGCAAGCAATCCAACACACGAGCAAACAAGAAGCAAGCGAAAAAGAGGCGAACGGAAAAGAGAGGGCGAATAAAACGGCAAGGGTGAAGTGGGGGAGAGGAAAATGAGAGGCAAATGGCAAATAATGTAATGCGGGAGATAAGGGTTTGTGATGGGTACTTGGTATGTTGACTTTTGCGTAGACTCCCCGGCAACGGCGCCAGAAATCCTTCTTGCTACCTCTTCAGCAATGCGTTGGTTTTCCCTTGAAGAGGAAAGGGTGATGCAGCAAAGTAGCATAAGTATTTCCCTCAGTTTTTGAGAACCAAGGTATCAATCCAGTAGGAGACCACGCACGAGTCCCTCGCACCTACACAAACAAATAAATCCTCGCAACCAATGCAATAAAGGGGTTGTCAATCCCTTCACGGTCACTTACGAGAGTGAGATCTGATAGATATGATAAGATAATATTTTTGGTATTTTTATGATAAAGATGCAAAGAAAAGAAAGCAAAATAAAAACAGCGCTAGAAATAACTTGTTGATGGGAGATTAATATGATGGAAAATAGACCCGGGGGCCATAGGTTTCACTAGTGGCTTCTCTCATGAGCATAAGTATTACGATGGGTGAACAAATTACTGTTGAGCAATTGATAGAATTGAGCATAGTTATGAGAATATCTAGGTATGATCATGTATATAGGCATCACGTCCGAAACAAGTAGACCGACTCCTGCCTGCATCTACTACTATTACTCCACACATCGACCGCTATCCAGCATGACATGATGACATGATGTAACAGAGTAACGCTTTCAGTAAGATGACATGATGTAGAGGGATAAACTCATGCAATATGATATAAACCCCATCTTGTTATCCTCGATGGCAACAATACAATACGTGCCTTGCTGCCCCTACTGTCACTGGGAAAGGACACCGCAAGATTGAACCCAAAGCTAAGCACTTCTCCCATTGCAAGAAAGATCAATCTAGTAGGCCAAACCAAACTGATAATTCGAAGAGACTTGCAAAGATAACCAATCATACATAAAAGAATTCAGAGAAGATTCAAATATTGTTCATAGATAAACTTGATCATAAACGCACAATTCATCGGTCTCAACAAACACACCGCAAAAGAAGATTACATCGAATAGATCTCCACAAGAGAGGGGGAGAACATTGTATTGAGATCCAAAAAGAGAGAAGAAGACATCTAGCTAATAACTATGGACCCGAAGGTCTGAGGTAAACTACTCACACATCATCGGAGAGGCTATGGTGTTGATGTAGAAGCCCTCCGTGATCGATGCCCCCTCCGGCGGAGCTCCGGAAAAGGCCCCAAGATGGGATCTCACGGGTACAGAAGGTTGCGGCGGTGGAATTAGGTTTTTGGCTCCGTATCTGGTAGTTTGGGGGTACGTAGGTATATATAGGAGGAAGAAGTACGTCGATGGAGCAACATGGGGCCCACGAGGGTGAAGGGCGCGCCCAGGGGGTAGGCGCGCCCCCTACCTCGTGCCCTCCTGGTTGATGTCTTGATGTAGGGTCCAAGTCCTCTGGATCACGTTCGTTCCGAAAATCACGTTCCCGAAGGTTTCATTCCGTTTGTACTCCGTTTGATATTCTTTTTCTGCGAAACTCTGAAATAGGCAAAAAACAGCAATTCTGGGCTAGGCCTCCGGTTAATAGGTTAGTCCCAAAAATAATATAAAAGTGCATAATAAAGCCCAATAATGTCCAAAACAGAATATAATATAGCATGGAGCAATCAAAAATTATAGATACGTTGGAGACGTATCACTCGGCAACACGCAGGCGGCTCGGCGGTCCTGTCCGGCACCTGCAGCGCATGGGCAAGGGCGGACGGAGACACGTCGAGCAGACCAAAAGGATGCGCCAGTGCGCTTGCTGGCAACACGTGCGTGGCCTGGTGCTGTCCAGCGGAAGCTCGGGCGCCGGAGGACGGACCTAGGAGAGCCCGGGGACTCCCGCATCCAGGAGGAGCCAGCATATGTGGGTATTGGCTTGCATCTAGCCGAGAAACCCGTACCAAGGTGGAGCAACTTCAGCACGACACGGCCAGACGTGCGCTTGCCTTCCTTCTCATGCAGGCGGCCAGGAAGGGAAGGTGAGAACCAACTTCGATCTCTCTTCCCCCTTCTCTCTCTACATCCTGATGGTGGCGTCTGGAGGTGCGGCCACACGGCCGACGATGAAGCTGGCTACCACCGTCGGCCCTCGTTCTTGAAGACGACGCGCCGGGGTTGCCATTTCATGTGCAGCCCTCGGCGACAAACATCACGCCGGACCCATCACCGTCGACGACGCACCGGGGTGGCCTTTCGTGTGCAGCCCATGGCGATCCTTCACGCCGGACTCATCACTGGTGATGACGCGACGTGGTCGCTATTCATGTGCAGCCCCCGGCGATCCTTCACGCCAAACTCATCACCGGCGATGATGTGCCAGGGCTGCCGTTTCATATGCAGCCCCATCATGTCGGACCCATCACCGGCGACGACGCGCCGGGGTTGCCGCTCATGTGCAGCCCCTGGCGATCCCTTCACGCCGGACCCATCACCGGCGAGGACGCGCCGTCGTTGTTCATGCGCAGCCCCCGACGATCCTTCACCGGACTCATCACCGGCGATAACGGGCCGGGGTTGCCGTTTCGTGTGCAGCCCCCAGCGATCCTTCACGCCGGCCCATCACCGGCGACTCCCGCGAGGACTATGATGATGCGCCGGGGCCTTGTAGCCCCCAGTGCACTCTCCATCGGCGACTCACGCGAGAACGACGACGACGTGCCGGGGCCTAGTAGCCCCAGGTGCACTCTCCACCGGTGACTCCCGCAAGGAAAACGACAATGATGCCGGGGCCGTGTAGCCCCCGGTGCACTCCACCGACGACTCCCGCGAGGACGACAACAATGATGCCGGGGCCTCGTAGCCCCCGGTACACTCCACCGGCGACTCCCGTGAGGACGACGACAAAGACGTCGCCGGGGCCTCGTAGCTCCCGGCGCACTCTCCACCAACGACTGCCTTGAAGACGACGACGCCGGGGTTGCCTCTCGTGTGCAACCCCCGAAGATTCCTTCATGTCGGACTCACTACCGGCGACGGCGTGCTTGGACTGCCGCTCGTGCGCAGCCCTTGACGCGCCCTTCACTTGTGACGACGATGTATCGGTGGGGCGCCGTCTACACCTCCGATACATCGAGCGCCCCCAAGGAGGGGCGTCGTCTATGCCTCCGTCGATACGGAGCTCGGCCAGGGCAATGAGACATGTACATGGCCACCGCCATAGAGCTCGTGCAAAGCAGGCTTCGTCTGCATTGTCGCGGACACGGCCCATCGATGGCTTCGTCCGTGCCAACTCTCGGCTCGACAAGGCTGCTGGCTACACCGACTCGCTTGTTGAGTGGGCGATGCTGCCCAAGTCTACTCCAACACCCACACCGACGCACATAATCAACATCATCCTAGCGCCAACGAGGCGAAGCTATACTCCACCGACATGTCTTTATCCGATGAAGCAAACTACTACTTGACATGCCGACGAGGCAATGTTAAGTCATCCAGTCTGACACCGACAAGGCGGACATCACCAGGCCAGGCACCGACGAGGCAAAGGCCACCCACATCTTCATCATCAGACAACAACGCGGTGGAGGGACATGGCCAAGCATCGCCGGAGCGACGGGCGTATCGCTCCTTCCACTTCATCGCCACATCACCACCATCTACACCAACCTCACGGAGAAGATGAGACTAGAAGACGACAACCATTGCAGCAGCTTAATCGGAGGTAGTTCGCGAGCTTGACTCGCGGACGTAATTAAGCGGGAGCTTTCCGAGGCCCCATGAACCAGAACCTCACATCCCCGAAGTCACTTTGGCCGCGCCAGCAGGCCACGGAGCGCATCCTTAATAGGGACTTTGTAATTTTGTTTCTCGACATGAGATTAATAAAATACATATTTCCCTATGCCTTTTATTTGTGTACTTTGTACACTGGCAGGCCCGCGCGTTTATTTTTTGTGTCAAACAGTGACGCCCCCTATTCAATCGTACACTAATCATACACGCAAACGTGTACGATCAAGATCAGGGACTCACGGGAAGATATCACAACACAACTCTAAAAAGTAAAATAAGTCATACGAGCATCATAATACAAGCCAGGTGCCTCGAGGGCTCGAATACAAGTGCTCGATCATAGATGACTCAGCGGAAGCAACAATACCTGAGTACAGACATAAGTTAAACAAGTTTGCCTTAAGAAGGCTAGCACAAACTGGGATACAGATCGAAAGAGGCGCAGGCCTCCTGCCTGGGATCCTCCTAATTAAACTACTCCTGGTCGTCGTCAGCGGCCTGCACGTAGTAGTAGGCACCACCGGTGTAGTAGGAGTCGTCGTCGACGGTGGCGTCTGGCTCCTGGGCTCCAGCATCTGGTTGCGACAACCAGGAAGAAAGGAAAGGGGGGAAAGGGGGAGAAAAGCAACCCGAGTACTCATCCAAAGTACGCGCAAGCAAGGATCTGTTGGAAGTATGCCCTAGAAGCAATAATAAATGGTTATTATTATATTTCTTTGTTCATGATAATTGTCTATTGTTCATGCTATAATTGTGTTATCCGGAAATCGTAATACATGTGTGAATACATAGACCACAACGTGTCCCTAGTAAGCCTCTAGTTGACTAGCTCGTTGATCAACAGATAGTCATGGTTTCCTGACTATGGACATTGGATGTCATTGATAACGGGATCACATCATTAGGAGAATGATGTGATGGACAAGACCCAATCCTAAGCATAGCATAAAAGATCGTGTAGTTTCGTTTGCTAGAGCTTTTCCAATGTCAAGTGTCTTTTCCTTAGACCATGAGATCGTGCAACTCCCGGATACCGTAGGAGTGCTTTGGGTGTGCCAAACGTCACAACGTAACTGGGTGACTATAAAGGTGCACTACGGGTATCTCTGAAAGTGTCTGTTGGGTTGGCACGGATCGAGACTGGGATTTGTCACTCCATATGACGGAGAGGTATCTCTGGGCCCACTCAGTAATGCATCATCATAATGAGCTCAATGTGACTAAGGCGTTAGTCACGGGATCATGCATTACTGTACGAGTAAAGAGACTTGCCGGTAACGAGATTGAACAAGGTATTGGGATACTGACGATCGAATCTCGGGCAAGTAACATACCGATTGACAAAGGGAATTGGATACGGGATTGATTGAATCCTCGACATCGTGGTTCATCCGATGAGATCATCGTGGAACATGTGGGAGCCAACATGGGTATCCAGATCCCGCTGTTGGTTATTGACCGGAGAGGCGTCTCGGTCATGTCTGCATGTCTCCCGAACCCGTAGGGTCTACACACTTAAGGTTCGGTGACGCTAGGGTTGTAGAGATATGTGTATGCGGAAACGCAAAAGTTGTTCGGAGTCCCGTATGAGATCCCGGACGTCACGAGGAGTTCGGGAATGGTCCGGAGGTGAAGAATTATATATAGGAAGTCAAGTTTCGGCCACCGGGAAAGTTTCGGGGGTTACCGGTATTGTACCGGGACCACCGGAAGGGTCCCGGGGGTCCATCGGGTGGGGCCACCTATCCCGGAGGGCCCCGTGGGCTGAAGTGGGAAGGGAACCAGCCCCTAGTGGGCTGGGCGCCCCCCCATGGGCCTCCCCCTGCGCCTAGGGTTGGAAACCCTAGGGTGGGGGGCGCCCCACTTGCCTTGGGGGGCAAGGCACCCCCCTGGCCGCCGCCCCCCTCCCCCCCACCAGATGGGTTCTGGCCGGCGCCCCCCCTCCCAGGGGGCCTATATAAAGGGGGGAGGGAGGTCAGTAGTATTACAGCCTTGGGCGCCTCCCTCCTCCCCTGCTACACCTCTCCCTCTCGCAGAAGCTCGGCGAAGCCCTGCCGAGACCCGCTACATCCACCACCACGCCGTCGTGCTGCTGGATCTCCATCAACCTCTCCTTCCCCTTGCTGGATCAAGAAGGAGGAGACGTCGCAGCACCGTACGTGTGTTGAACGCGGAGGTGCCGTCCGTTCGGCACTCGGTCATCTGTGATTTGGATCACGGCGAGTACGACTCCGTCATCCACGTTCATTGGAACGCTTCCGCTCGCGATCTACAAGGGTATGTAGATGCACTCCTTTCCCCTCGTTGCTAGTATACTCCATAGATGCATCTTGGTGAGCGTAGGAAAATTTTAAAATTATGCTACGATTCCCAACAGTGGCATCATGAGCCAGGCCTATGCGTAGTTACTATGCACGAGTAGAACACAAAGAAGTTGTGGGCGTTGATGTTGCCAATTCTTCTTGCCGCTACTAGTCGTTTCTTGTTTCGGCGGCATTGTAGGATGAAGCGGCCCGGACCGACCTTACACGTATGCTTACGTGAGACAGGTTCCACCGACTGACATGCACTAGTTGCATAAGGTGGCTAGCGGTGTCTGTCTCTCCTACTTTAGTCGGAACGGATTTGATGAAAAGGGTCCTTATGAAGGGTAAATAGAAATTGGCAAATCACGTTGTGGTCATACATGGGTAAGAAACATTCTTGCTAGAAACCTACAAACCACGTAAAAAACTTGCAACAACAATTAGAGGACGTCTAACTTGTTTTTGCAGCATGTGCTATGTGATGTGATATGGCCAGAAGATGTGATGAATGATATATGTGATGTATGAGATTGATCATATTCTTGTAATAGGAATCACGACTTGCATGTCGATGAGTATGACAACCGGCAGGAGCCATAGGAGTTGTCTTTATTATTTTGTATGACCTGCGTGTCATTGAATAACACCATGTAAATTACTTTACTTTGTTGCAAAACGCGTTAGCCATAGAAGTAGAAGTACTAGTTAGCGTGACGACTTCATGAAGACACAATGATGGAGATCATGATGATGGAGATCATGGTGTCATGCCGGTGACGAAGATGATCATGGTGCCCCGAAGATGGAGATCAAAGGGGCATAATGATATTGGCCATATCATGTCACTATTTGATTGCATGTGATGTTTATCATGTTTTGCATCTTATTTGCTTAGAACGACGATAGTAAGTAAGATGATCCCTTATGATAATTTCAAGAAAGTGTTCACCCTAACTGTGCACCGTTGCGAAGGTTCGTTGTTTCGAAGCACCACGTGATGATCGGGTGTGATAGATTCTAACGTTCGCATACAACGGGTGTTGACGAGCCTAGCATGTACAGACATGGCCTCAGAACACACGCAATACACTTAGGTTGACTTGACGAGCCTAGCATGTACAGACATGGCCTCGGAACACGGAGGACCGAAAGGTCGAGCATGAGTCGTATAGAAGATACGATCAACATGGAGATGTTCACCGATCTTGACTAGTCCGTCTCACGTGATGATCGGACATGGCCTAGTTAACTTGGATCATGTTTCACTTAGATGACTAGAGGGATGTCTATCTGAGTGGGAGATCATTGTGTAATTTGATTAGATGAACTTAATTATCATGAACTTAGTCTAAAATCTTTACACTATGTCTTGTAGATCTAATGGCCAACGTTGTCCTCAATTTCAACACGTTCCTAGAGAAAACCAAGCTGAAAGATGATGGCAGCAACTATACGGACTGGGTCCGGAACCTGAGGATCATCCTCATAGTAGCCAAGAAAGATTATGTCTTAGAAGCACCGCTAGGTGATGCACCAATCCCAGAGAACCAAGACGTTATGAACGCTTGGTATCAGCGTGCTGATGATTACTCCCTCGTTCAGTGCGGCATGCTTTACAGCTTAGAACCGGGTCTCCAAAAGCGTTTTGAGAAACATGGAGCATATGAGATGTTCGAGGAGCTGAAAATGGTTTTCCAAGCTCATGCCCGGGTCGAGAGATATGATGTCTCCGACAAGTTCTTCGGCTGTAAAATGGAGGAGAATAGTTCTGTTAGTGAGCACATACTCAGAATGTCTGGGTTGCACAACCGCTTGACTCAGCTGGGAGTTAATCTCCCGGATGACGCGGTCATTGACAGAATCCTCCAGTCGTTTCCACCAAGCTACAAGAGCTTTGTGATGAACTTCAATATGCAGGGGATGGAAAAGACCATTCCTGAGGTATATTCAATGCTGAAATCAGCGGAGGTGGAGATCAGAAAAGAACATCAAGTGTTGATGGTGAATAAAACCACTAAGTTCAAGAAGGGCAAGGGTAAGAAGAACTTCAAGAAGGACGGCAAGGGAGTTGACGAGCCCGGTAAGCCAGTTACTAAGAAGAAGTCGAAGAATGGACCCAAGCCTGAGACAGAGTGCTTTTATTGCAAGGGAAGTGGTCACTGGAAGCGGAACTGCCCCAAATACTTAGCGGACAAGAAGGCCGGCAACACCAAAGGTATATGTGATATACATGTAATTGATGTGTACCTTACCAGTACTCGTAGTAGCTCCTGGGTATTTGATACCGGTGCGGTTGCTCATATTTGTAACTCAAAACAGGAACTATGGAATAAACGGAGACTGGCGAAGGACGAGGTGACGATGCGCGTCGGGAATGGTTCCAAGGTCGATGTGATCGCCGTCGGCACGCTACCTCTGCATCTACCTACGGGATTAGTTTTAAACCTCAATAATTGTTATTTAGTGCCAGCTTTGAGCATGAACATTGTATCTGGATCTCGTTTAATTCGAGATGGCTACTCATTTAAATCTGAGAATAATGGTTGTTCTATTTATTTGAGAGATATGTTTTATGGTCATGCCCCGCTGGTCAATGGTTTATTTTTGATGAATCTCGAACGTGATGTTACACATATTCATAGTGTGAATACCAAAAGATGTAAAGTTGATAACGATAGTCCCACATACTTGTGGCACTGCCGCCTTGGTCACATTGGTGTCAAGCGCATGAAGAAGCTCCATGCAGATGGACTTTTGGAGTCTCTTGATTACGAATCATTTGACACGTGCGAACCATGCCTCATGGGTAAGATGACCAAGACTCCGTTCTCCGGAACAATGGAGCGAGCAACCAACTTATTGGAAATCATACATACCGATGTGTGCGGTCCAATGAGTGTTGAGGCTCGCGGAGGATATCGTTATGTTCTCACTCTCACTGATGACTTAAGTAGATATGGGTATGTCTACCTAATGAAACACAAGTCTGAAACCTTTGAAAAGTTCAAGGAATTTCAGAGTGAGGTTGAGAATCAACGTGACAGGAAAATAAAATTCTTACGATCAGATCGTGGTGGAGAATATTTAAGCCACGAGTTTGGTGCACACTTAAGAAAAGGTGGAATAGTTTCACAACTCATGCCGCCTGGAACACCTCAGCGAAACGGTGTGTCCGAACGTCGTAATCGCACTCTATTGGATATGGTGCGATCTATGATGTCTCTTACCGATTTACCGCTCTCATTTTGGGGCTATGCTTTAGAGACTGCCGCATTCACTTTAAATAGGGCTCCGTCGAAATCCGTTGAGACGACACCGTATGAATTATGGTTTGGGAAGAAATCTAAGCTGTCGTTTCTAAAAGTTTGGGGATGCGATGCTTATGTCAAGAAACTTCAACCTGAAAAGCTCGAACCCAAGTCGGAGAAATGCGTCTTCATAGGATACCCTAAGGAAACTATTGGGTATACCTTCTACCTCAGATCCGAAGGCAAGATCTTCGTTGCCAAGAACGGGTCCTTTCTAGAGAAGGAGTTTCTCTCGAAAGAATTGAGTGGGAGGAAAGTGGAACTTGATGAGGTGATAGTCACCCCTTCCGAACCGGAAAGTAGCGCAGCGCGGGAAGATGTTCCTGTGGTGCCTACACCGACTGGGGAGGAAGTTAATGATGATGATCATGAAGCTTCGGATCAAGTTACTACTGAACTTCGTAGGTCCACAAGGACACGTTCCGCACCAGAGTGGTACGGCAACCCTGTCCTGGAAATCATGTTGTTAGACAACGGTGAACCTTCGAACTATGAAGAAGCGATGGCGGGCCCGGATTCCGACAAATGGCTAGAAGCCATGAAATCCGAGATAGGATCCATGTATGAAAACGAAGTATGGACTTTGACTGACTTGCCCGATGATCGGTGAGCCATAGAAAACAAATGGATCTTTAAGAAGAAGACAGACGCGGATGGTAATGTGACCATCCATAAGGCTCGACTTGTCGCTAAGGGTTATCGACAAGTTCAAGGGGTTGACTACGATGAGACCTTTCTCACCCGTAGCGAAGCTGAAGTCCGTCCGAATCATGTTAGCAATTGCCGCATACTATGATTATGAGATATGGCAGATGGACGTCAAAACGGCATTCCTTAACGGCTTCCTTAAGGAAGAGTTGTATATGATGCAGCCGGAAGGTTTTGTCGATCCTAAGAATGCTAACAAAGTATGCAAGCTCCAGCGCTCAATCTATGGGCTGGTGCAAGCATCTCGGAGTTGGAACATTCGCTTTGATGAGATGATCAAAGCGTTTGGGTTTACACAGACTTATGGAGAAGCCTGTGTTTACAAGAAAGTGAGTGGGAGCTCTGTAGCATTTCTCTTATTATATGTGGATGACATATTATTGATGGGAAATGATATAGAATTCTTGGAAAGTATAAAGGCCTATTTGAATAAGTGTTTTTCAATGAAGGACCTTGGAGAAGCTGCTTATATATTAGGCATCAAGATCTATAGAGATAGATCAAGACGCCTCATTGGTCTTTCACAGAGTACATACCTTGACAAGATATTGAAGAAGTTCAATATGGATCAGTCCAAGAAGGGGTTCTTGCCTGTATTGCAAGGTGTGCAATTGAGCACGGCTCAATGCCCGACCACGGCAGAAGATATAGAAAAGATGAGTGTCATCCCCTATGCCTCGGCCATAGGGTCTATTATGTATGCCATGCTGTGTACCAGACCTGATGTAAACCTTGCCGTAAGTTTGGTAGGAAGGTACCAAAGTAATCCCGGCATGGAACACTGGACAGCGGTCAAGAATATCCTGAAGTACCTGAAGAGGACTAAGGATATGTTTCTCGTTTATGGAGGTGACGAAGAGCTCGTCGTAAAGGGTTACGTCGACGCTAGCTTCGACACAGATCTGGATGACTCGAAGTCACAAACCGGATACGTGTATATTTTGAATGGAGGAGCAGTAAGCTGGTGCAGTTGCAAGCAAAGCGTCGTGGCGGGATCTACATGTGAAGCGGAGTACATGGCAGCCTCGGAGGCAGCACAGGAAGCAGTCTGGATGAAGGAGTTCATTACCGACCTAGGGGTGATTCCCAATGCGTCGGGCCCGATGACTCTCTTCTGTGACAACACTGGAGCTATTGCCCTTGCGAAGGAGCCCAGGTTTCACAGGAAGACCAGGCATATCAAGCGTCGCTTCAACTCCATTCGTGAAAGTGTTCAAAATGGAGACATAGATATTTGTAAAGTACATACGGACCTGAATGTAGCAGATCCGTTGACTAAACCTCTCCCTAGGGCAAAACATGATCAACACCAGGACGCAATGGGTGTTCGATTCATCACAATGTAACTAGATTATTGACTCTAGTGCAAGTGGGAGACTGTTGGAAATATGCCCTAGAGGCAATAATAAATGGTTATTATTATATTTCTTTGTTCATGATAATTGTCTATTGTTCATGCTATAATTGTGTTATCCGGAAATCGTAATACATGTGTGAATACATAGACCACAACGTGTCCCTAGTAAGCCTCTAGTTGACTAGCTCGTTGATCAACAGATAGTCATGGTTTCCTGACTATGGACATTGGATGTCATTGATAACGGGATCACATCATTAGGAGAATGATGTGATGGACAAGACCCAATCCTAAGCATAGCATAAAAGATCGTGTAGTTTCGTTTGCTAGAGCTTTTCCAATGTCAAGTATCTTTTC
Organism: Triticum aestivum; assembly: GCF_018294505.1. Classification (NCBI taxonomy): domain Eukaryota; kingdom Viridiplantae; phylum Streptophyta; class Magnoliopsida; order Poales; family Poaceae; genus Triticum; species Triticum aestivum. The sequence goes on along the minus strand of NC_057805.1, from coordinate 134,611,765 downwards.
CTTAGACCATGAGATCGTGCAACTCCCGGATACCGTAGGAGTGCTTTGGGTGTGCCAAACGTCACAACGTAACTGGTTGACTATAAAGGTGCACTACGGGTATCTCCGAAAGTGTCTGTTGGGTTGGCACGGATCGAGACTGGGATTTGTCACTCCGTATGACGGAGAGGTATCTCTGGGCCCACTCGGTAATGCATCATCATAATGAGCTCAATGTGACTAAGGCGTTAGTCACGGGATCATGCATTGCGGTACGAGTAAAGAGACTTGCCGGTAACGAGATTGAACAAGGTATTGGGATACCGACGATCGAATCTCGGGCAAGTAACATACCGATTGACAAAGGGAATTGGATACGGGATTGATTGAATCCTCGACATCGTGGTTCATTCGATGAGATCATCGTGGAACATGTGGGAGCCAACATGGGTATACAGATCCCGCTGTTGGTTATTGACCGGAGAGGCGTCTCGGTCATGTCTGCATGTCTCCCGAACCCGTAGGGTCTACACACTTAAGGTTCGGTGACGCTAGGGTTGTAGAGATATGTGTATGCGGAAACCCGAAAGTTGTTCGGAGTCCCGGATGAGATCCCGGACGTCACGAGGAGTTCCGGAATGGTCCGGAGGTGAAGAATTGTATATAGGAAGTCAAGTTTCGGCCACCGGGAAAGTTTCGGGGGTTACCGGTATTGTACCGGGACCACCGGAAGGGTCCCGGGGGTCCACCGGGTGGGGCCACCTATCCCGGAGGGCCCCGTGGGCTGAAGTGGGAAGGGAACCAGCCCCTAGTGGGCTGGGCGCCCCCCCATGGGCCTCCCCCCTGCGCCTAGGGTTGGAAACCCTAGGGTGGGGGCGCCCCACTTGCCTTGGGGGGCAAGGCACCCCCCTGGCCGCCCCCCCCCCCCACCAGATGGGTTCTGGCCGGCACCCCCCCCCTCCCAGGGGGCCTATATAAAGGGGGGAGGGAGGGCAGTAGTATTACAGCCTTGGGCGCCTCCCTCCTCCCCTGCTACACCTCTCCCTCTCGCAGAAGCTCGGCGAAGCCCTGCCGAGACCCGCTACATCCACCACCACGCCGTCGTGCTGCTGGATCTCCATCAACCTCTCCTTCCCCTTGATGGATCAAGAAGGAGGAGACGTCGCAGCACCGTACGTGTGTTGAACGCGGAGGTGCCGTCCGTTCGGCACTCGGTCATCGGTGATTTGGATCATGGCGAGTACGACTCCGTCATCCACGTTCATTGGAACGCTTCCGCTCGCGATCTACAAGGGTATGTAGATGCACTCCTTTCCCCTCGTTGCTAGTATACTCCATAGATGCATCTTGGTGAGCATAGGAAAATTTTAAAATTATGCTACGATTCCCAACAGGATCTACACTACTTATGCATGGGTATCTATGTAAAGGGGCAATATCGGTGGACTGAACTGCAGAATGCCAGAATAAGAGGGGGATAGCTAATCCTATCGAAGACTATTCTTTTGGCAGCCTCCATCTTGCAGCATGTAGAAGAGAGTAGATGGTAAGTTCACCAAGTATCAACGCATAGCATAATCCTACCCGGCGATCCTCTCCTCGTCGGCCTGTTAGAGAGCGATCACCGGGTTGTATTTGGCACTTGGAAGGGTGTGTTTTATTAAGTATCCGGTTCTAGTTGTCATAAGGTCAAGGTACAACTCCGGGTCATCCTGTTACCGAAGATCACGGCTATTCGAATAGGTAAACTTCCCTGCAGGGGTGCACCACATTACCCAACACGCTCGATCCCCTTTGGCCGGACAAACTTTCCTAGGTCATGCCCGGCCTCGGAAGATCAACACATCGTAGCCCCACCTAGGCACAACAGAGAGGTCAGCACGCCGGTCTAAATCCTATGGCGCAGGGGTCTGGGCCCATCGCCCATTGCACACCTGCACGTTGCGTGGGCGGCCGGAAGCAGACCTAGCCTCCCTAATACAAGAGCAGGCATACCAGTCCAATCCGGCGCGTGCCGCTCAGTCACTGACGTCATGAAGGCTTCAGCTGATACCACGACGTCGAGTGCCCATAACTATTCCTGCGTAGTTGGTTAGTGCGTACAGGCCAGTGCCCAGACTCAGATCAAATACCAAGATCTCGTTAAGCGTGTTATTTTGAAGTAATCACCGACGCCGACCAAGGCCAGGCCAACCTCTCTCCTAGGTGGTCTCAACCTGCCCTGTCGCTCCACCACAAAGGTTCACTCACAGGGCCGTCGGGACAAACGTCCTTTCGGTCCCAATCCGTGAATCACTCGCGGGTACTCTACGAGCCGACCCGACTTTAGTCACCACAAGTATCATATATTATGTATATAAGTATATAGCCGTGATCACCTCCCGAGTGATCACGGTCCGATAGTATAGCATGGCAGACAGACAAGAATGTAGGGCCAATGATGGAATACTAGCATCCTATACTAAGAATGTAGGATTGCAGGTAAAGGTAACAACAGTAGTAGCAAGGACATGCTATGCATCAGGATAGGATTAACGAAAAGCAGTAACATGCTACACTACTCTAATGCAAGCAGTAGAGAGAAGAATAGGCTATATCTGGTGATCAAGGGGGGGCTTGCCTGGTTGCTCTGGCAAGAAGGAGGGGTCGTCAACACAGTAGTCGATCTGGGTAGCCGTGGCGTCGGTCTCGGAGTCTAGCGAGAGAAAAGGGGGAAGAAACAATAAATATAATGCAAATAAATGCATGACGATGCATGACATGATAATGAGCGTTGCTAGGGGTGCCCAAACGCGATAGTAGGTGATACCGACGAAGGGGGGAAACATCCGGGAAAGTATCCCCGAAGTTTCACGTTTTCGGACAGATGAACCGGAGGGGAAAAGTTGCGTGTTCGCTATGCTTGGGATGTGTGGCGGACGAACGGGCTGCATATCTGGATTCGTCTCGTCATTCTGAGCAACTTTCATCTAGAAAACATTTTCATCCGAGTTACGGATTATTTTCTATGGTTTTCTAAACTTTAAATCATTTTCCGGAATTATTTAAATTAATAGGAATTTCGAGAAAAGGAAACATGACGTCTACATGAGCTCATCACTACGTCAGCAGTCAACAGCGCAGTTGAATGTGCCAAACAGGCAGGTGCGGCCCACCTGTCAGCCACAGTGGGTTTAACAAAGTTTAATTTAAACTAACAGAGCTAATATAGAGGGTGGGCCCCATTAGTTAGTGACTATTTAGTTAACTAAATTAATTAATGAAATAATTAGCATTTTATTTATTTACAAAAATGCTTTAAACGACGCGGGCCCGCATGTCAGCGGCAGTAGCTGCCACGTCAGCACAGTTGACTTTGGTCAACGTGGCCAGATGGGGCCCCTAGGCCCACAGGCAGTGACCCAGGGGTGGGCCCCGCCCAGGCCAGGCCAGCGCTGGTGCCGGAGTTGCCCCGGCGAGCTCTCCCGCGGCGGTCCTTTGCCGGCGAGGCTTGGAAACACGCGACGGTGGTCCGTTCGCCGTGTTTTCGGTCGCGTTCGAAAGCTGGAGCTGGGCCGCACCAAGCGGGGGTGGTGGCGACGCCAGAGACGCGCCGGAGCGGTGACAGCGAGCACAGAGCCGGACGCCGGAGTTCGGCCGCGAGAGGGAACAGCGATGCGGCGCGTTAACAAGTACCCGAAATGGCCAGGAGGCCTCTACGTGTGCGTGCGAGCACAACGGGCACGAGCCCGGGACCAAAGGGTCACCGGACGGCTGCCGGCGACGAGCGTGGGCGGCGACGCGTATGGGAGCTCGAGGAAAACGGAGCTATGGCAAGCTAGCGAGCAAATGGAGATGCTGGGGAGGATCTACGAGGCGCAGTGAGTGCAACCGGCACTGGCCATGACCATTTGGTCACCGGAGACTCGTCGGCGACGAGTTCCGCGGCGCTGCGTCCGGGTGCTTCAGCGGCAGCTAGCTAGGGTGCGCGAGAGAGCAAACAGGGAGGAAGCGGGGGCTCACCGAGCGGCACACACGGAGGCCGGTGAATGGTTTAGTAGTAGCAGAGGGGTGTCGCCGGAGTTGGTGAAGAGCGGCGGCGAAGCTCGACGGAGCAGAGGAGGAAGACGGCGGCGGCGTGGGTGTTGAGGTGGCTCCGGACCCCAATGAGGTGCACCAGTCGAAGCATCGGACAACGGCGGACCTTGGAGATACAATGGGGCGGCGAGGTGGGCACGGTGGCCGTGGCTAGGCCAGAGCCATGGCGGCGGTGGCGCTCGGATGCGGTGGGGAAGGAGAAGCGGTGAGGTGGATCTGAGGGGAGGGGAGGCGCAGGGGCCGAGTGGCAGAGCAGGGGTGAGTGGGAGATGGGATCGAGGAGGCGGGGGCGTGGCGGCCTTATCCCCTCCCGGCGTCAGTGTTGGCGAGGTGGTCGGGCGGGGACGCGCCCCTGTTCCGACCCTGGTCGGGGGAACAAGGAAGGGGAGAGAGCGACAAGGGGAACGGGGGAGTGGGCTGGGTCGGCCGGATGGGCCAGGTGGGCCGGCCTGGCCTGTGAGCTGGGCCGCCTGGTCCAATGGGGGGTTGGCTGCCTTTTAATTTTTTGTATTTGTTTGTTTCTGGTTTTATTCTTTTTCTTTATTTCATTTTCCTTTTCTGTTTTAATTCAATTTAAAATATTTATGCATTCTGTAAAAGTGTGTTTCCTTCATCTTAAATACCTAGGCATTATTTGTCACACTCCGAACATTTTAGTTTTGATGTTTGAAAACTTTTATCGTTTGTCATATTTTGAATTTGACTTTTGAACCGGTTTTGAACTAACGAGAGATTAGCAACAGTAACGGAGGTGACATGGCATCATTAGCAGAGTTTGACTGTAGCTTAATTATCCGGGCGTTACAAATCTCCCCCACTACAAGAAATCTCGTCCTGAGATTTAGGAGATAGAAGGAAACAGTGTGGGGTATTCAGCGCGAAGAGGACCCTCGCGTTCCCAAGTGGCTTCATCTTCAGAATGGTGCGACCACTGGACCTTGAGGAACTTGATTGCCTTCTGACGTGTGCGGCGTTCAGCTTGGTCGAGAATGCGGACCGGATGCTCTTTATAGGAGAGGTCCTGTTGCAATTCGAGCACTTCATGATCCACTACTCGGATGGGGTCCTTGAAGCAACGACGGAGCTGTGACACGTGGAACACATCGTGAACCTGAAAAAGGTTCGACACAAGCTCCAGTTGATATGCCACTTTTCCACGCCTTTCCAGAATAGTGAATGGGCCAATATAGCGAGGAGCTAGCTTGCCCTTGATCCCGAAGCGGTGAGCACCCTTCATTGGTGTAACTCGAAGATAGGCCTTTTCGCCGTTGATAGACCATGTCTTTATGATGACGGTCATGCTGACTCTTCTGGCGCGACTGAGCAGTCTTGAGATTCTCACGAATAATGCGGACTTGTTCTTCGGCATGTTGGATAATATCCGGACCGAAGAGTGGACGTTCCCCAGTTTCTGACCAGTTTAGAGGGGTTCGGCACTTTTGTCCATATAGCACTTCGAAGGGGGCCATCTTCAGACTAGCCTAATAGCTATTATTATAAGAGAACTCAGCATACGGGAGAGATTCCTCCCATTTCTTGCCGAAGGAAATAACACAAGCTCAAAGCATGTCTTCGAGAATTTTATTGAAGCGTTCAACTTGCCCTTGCGACTGAGGATGAAATGCAGTACTGAATGACAGATGAGTTTCCATAGCTTCTTGGAAACTTGCCCAGAATCTTGAAGTGAACTAGCTGCCACGGTCCGAACTGATAACCAGTGGAATACCGTGAAGTGAAACAATTCTGGACATGTAGAGAGTTGCAAGCTGACTAGCAGTGATCGTTTCTTTGACCGCCAGAAAATGTGCAACCTTAGAAAGCCGGTCAATGACGACAAGAATAGCATCATTGCCTTTCTGCGATTTGGAAAATCCAGTGACGAAGTCCATTTCAACATGGTCCCACTTCCATTCAGGAATAGAGATAGGTTGCAGAGTTCCAGCAGGCCTTTTATGTTCTCCTTTGATACGACGGCAAACATCACACTCAGCAACATAACGAGCAATGTCTTGCTTCATATTAGACCACCAGAATCTCTGACGGATGTATTGGTACATCTTTGTACTACCGGGATGAATAGACAAAGGCGTACCATGAGCTTCTTTCATAACCTCCTGTGTCATATCCAGGTTTTTCTCTGAACATGGCACCACTAAGCGGCCTTTCAAGTACAAAGTGCCATCATCAGCAACAGTGAAGAATGAGGGCTTTCCTTCAGCGAGGTAGCGTTTAATCTTCTCAACTTGAGAGTCATACTTCTGAATTCTCTTGATGGAGTCCAAGAGATCTGGTTCGACAGCCAGGGTATTGAGGGAACCCTGGGTAACAACACAGAGGTTCATCTTGTGAAACTCCTTAGGAGGGGGAGCGAGTGCACCCGGAGGAACAATATGGAGGTTTAGCTTTCTGAATTCTTCAACAAGTGAGGACTGAACTTTGTGAACCTGGAGGTGGTTGCAGTAAGACTTGCGGCTCAAGGCATCAGCCATTACATTAGCCTTGCCTGGTGTATAGGAAATACCCAAGTCCAGGTCTGCAACAATCTCCATCCATCTCTGCTGACGAAGGTTCAGGTCTGGCTGAGTAAAGAGATATTTCAGACTTTGGTGGTCAGCGAAGATCTCGCAATGATTACCAAGAAGGTAATGTCGCCACTGCTTCAGTGCATGAATGACAGTAGCAAGCTCGAGGTCATGAACTGGATAGTTCTCTTTGTGAGGGCCCAATTGGCGAGAGGCATAAGCAATCACCTTGCGGTCTTGCATTAGGACACAGCCTAATCCCTGACGGGAAGCGTCGCAGTAAATGATGAAGTCCTTCTTAGTATCAGGTGGAGCTAGCACTGGGGCAGAAGTCAACTTGTCTTTAAGTGCCTGGAAACTTTCCTGACATTTGTCTGTCCATTGGAACTTGACGCCCTTATACAACAGGTTAGTCAAAGGCCTAGCGATCTTGGAGAAGTTCTTGACGAATTGACGGCAATAGCTGGCGAGACCGAGAAAACTTCTGACTTGCTTGACATTCTTCGGAGCAGTCCATTCGAGAATAGCCTGGACTCATTCAGGGTTGACGTCAATACCATCCTTAGAGATGACATGCCCAAGATAGGTTACTTCCGGTAGCCAGAATTCACATTTGGAGAACTTGCCATATAGTTGATGCTCTCGTAGCTTTTCCAGCACAAGACGAAGATGTTCAGCATGTTCCTCTTTGTTCTTGGAAAATACCAGGATATCATCCAGATAAACCACGACGAACTTGTCGAGGTATTCCATGAATATATAGTTCATCAGACGAGAGAAGGTGGCTGGAGCATTGGTTAAGCTGAATGACATGACGGTGTACTCGTATGAACCATATCGAGTCACGAAGGCGGTCTTTGGGATATCCTCTTCACGAACACGGATCTGGTGGTAACCTAACCTCAAGTCGAGTTTAGAGAACACTGATGAACCAGCCAGTTGATCATACAGATCATTGATCCGAGGAAGAGGATATTTGTTCTGAATAGTAGCTTGGTTAATAGGACGGTAAGCTTGGACCAATCGGTTTGTCCCATCCTTCTTCTTGACAAAGAGAGAAGGTGCTCCCCAAGGAGAGCAACTTGGGCGAATGAAACCACTGCGAAGAGATTTGTCGATTTCCTCCTTAAGCTCAATGAGTTCATGCGGCGGCATCTTGTAGGGTCGTTTGGCTATAGGAGTGGTGCCTGGTTTCAAGTCGATGATGAATTCGACAGCTCTAGCAGGGGGAATCCCTGGAAGTTCTTCAGGAAAGACGTCTTGGAATTCGCGAATGACAGGAATGTTTTCAATGCCCTCGAGGGGTGCAGCATTCAATGCGTTCAAGGCATAAAGCCTTGCCTCGGCATTCTGAACCCGTCGAGCATTGTAGCTTATTATTTCATCAGAAGGGTGTAGCAGATGGATGGTCTTAGTGGCGCAAACGATTGAAGCAGTATGCGCTTTTAACCAATTCATTCCTAGAATGAGATCAATGCCGCAGGACTTCAGTACGATGGGAGAGACAAGGAATTCCAGTCCTTCGATTTCAACGGGGACGTCGTTGCAAATCATGGAGGTCCGACATTGGCCCGCAGGGGTGTGCACTAATAGCGAAGTGTTCATGTCCTCACATTTAATGTCATGCAAGCATGCAAAATCTTCTGACATGAATGAATGCGATGCACCTGTATCAAATAAAACAGATGCTGGTACTAAATTTACGAGGAATGTGCCCATCACAGTAGCAGGCTGGTCTTGAGCTTCGGTCAGATCAACGTGGTTGGCATGAACACGACCATAAGCCTTGGCATTGTTGTTGCGGGGCTGGTTGCTTCCACGACCAGTTGCTGGAAGGGCCAGTTGATTCTGGTTCTGGTTCTGGTTCTGTTTGCATTCCCTACCACGGTGTCCTGGTTGACCACACCTGAAGCACAAACCATTATTGGGAGCGGGAGCAGGAGCTCGGGGTGGTGGTGCTGGAAGCCTTGGCTGCCTAGGTGGTGGAGGAGGCAGACGAGGTGCAGCATAGGACTGTCTTGGAGCAGGTGCAGTTGGCTGGTACACGCTGTTGGGAATCCATATCCTACGCTTCTGCGAGGGCGGGCCCGAAGATGGGCCTGTGTCATGGTTGCGCCTGTGAGAGCTCTGGTGTTCCTGCAGACCAGTTTCGACATTGATGGCCTTGTTCACCAAGGTGGCGAAATCAGCAAAGTCATGCACTAGAAGTGTGAGCTTGATGTCAGCTTGAAGGTCGTCACGGAACTTCTCCTGTCTGCATGCATCAGTTGCAATGTCCTCTTCAGCATAGCGGGAAAAGTCCAGAAACTCCCGCTGAGAAGCTTCCACAGTTTTGTTGCCTTGGGTGAGGTTGCGGAACTCACGCTTCTTCCGGTCCATGACTCCCTAAGGAATGAAGCGGGCACCGAAAGCAGCTTGGAAGTCTGGCCAGGTGATGATTGTTCCAGCTAGCAGAGTACGCCTGTGGTTGTCCCACCATTGAGCTGCGGGTCCCTTCAGGAAGAAGGAAGCAAAGGTGACATATCTGGCAGGGGCTACATCAGCAGACTCCATCTCATAGGTGATGTCATGGAGCCAGTCATCATCATCCAGAGGCTGAGTTGAGCTACGGTACACAGTTGGGTTGAGGCGCATGAAATCCTGCAGAGTCACTTGGGCTGGCTACTGGTTCATATTGGGGTGAGGGAACTGAGCCATCATATTTTCCATGAACTGTCGATTTAGCTCGAGCTGTTGGATCATACCAGCCATGTACTCAGGTGGTGGTGGGGCATAGCCACCAAGACCACGACCACCTGGTCTAACCATCCTACTAAAATTTAATAGGGGTAGTTCAGCATTGAGAAATTTGCAAAGACAAGAATCATTCATGATGAAACACGCATAAAGAAAGGAGCACGATAGATACTACATAGTAGTCGGCATATCTTACAAAAGGGATCATGCATAGAGTTCGGTACATAGAGTTTAGTACATAGACTAAAGACATCATAGGCGGCACGCAGGCTCACAACAAAGGCACCTAATACTTATAAGCAAGACTACATCAGTCCTAGGAGGAACTGTGGAGGTAGGTGTAGCCTGACAGCTGGTAGTGACGCGACGGGAAGTCCTCCACGTCAGTAGCCTAGGGTCCGCGGATACTCTGGTGAAGAACCCGACGCTCAGGTGGCAGAAGAGGACCAAGTGCGGGAGAGTAGCCTCCCACATTTGGCCAGCCGACACCCTGGGGCATCACAGTCCTGGTTGGGTAGATCGCAGATCGCGACAGCTCACCAAATCGGACAAAGGGGTGCAATAGCGTCAGAGCACGGTAAAGGTGCTGATGGGTGGTGTACAACTCGTGGCGAAGAGCTCGGTTAGCTCAATCTAGCCCATCAGCATGCAGAACCAGGTTCTGATGGTAGAAGGGCTCGCGGGTGATAGTGGAGTAGGCAGCAGTGTAGTATCCCTCCGCACCAACATCGGATGCGATAGCAATGTGCCTGAAAGGGGAGGTGTCCAACTCCCGATACTCTCCACGAAGACGTGTCAGAGCAGCATAAGCAGCATCATGAACTGCCATATCGATGGTCACTCCAACACCATGAGCAGTGTGCAGCACAGTAGTGGAGTCATACTCCCGAGAGTAGAGGTGGACGATGGCACGGTACTGCTCCTGGTTAAAGTCCTGGTACTCCTCGTAGACGGTGTACTCAGGGTGCCAGCAATAACCCAGATAGGGCATCATCTCAGCTAGCACAGCAAGTGAACCTGGGACACCAATGGTCGCCGTGTGGCGCACGACCTGCCTCATGGGTTCCATCTGAAAGCAAAGATGTTTCAAAGGAGTCAAATGACAGTGTGGGAATTGTTCAAAATACTATTCTAAGGAATAACTATGGCTTATCCAACTTTGGGGTGAATGTGGTCATGGGATCCTAATGTTAGTGTTAGTAAATTCGTTTAACCCGAGTAGAAGAGAGTTCAAACTCCCGGAGTAAAGATCGAGGAGTAAAAGATCCTAGTACCACCCAATGGCGACGTGGGCCCGTAAGACACACAGCCATGTTAGTAAAAAAAATCAATGTCTAGACTCGACTTCGGCCAAGGAGTGTGGAAGGGGGATTCCTATAGGCAGTCGGCTCTGATACCAACTTGTGACGCCCCCGATTCAATCGTACACTAATCATACACGCAAACGTGTACGATCAAGATCAGGGACTCACGAGAAGATATCACAACACAACTCTAAAAAGTAAAATAAGTCATACAAGCATCATAATACAAGCCAGGGGCCTCGAGGGCTCGAATACAAGTGCTCGATCATAGACGAGTCAGCGGAAGCAACAATATCTGAGTACAGACATAAGTTAAACAAGTTTGCCTTCAGAAGGCTAGCACAAACTGGGATACAGATCGAAAGAGGCGCAGGCCTCCTGCCTGGGATCCTCCTAATTAAACTACTCCTGGTCGTCGTCAGCGGCCTGCACGTAGTAGTAGGCACCTCCGGTGTAGTAGGAGTCGTCGTCGACGGTGGCGTCTGGCTCCTGGGCTCCAGCATCTGGTTGCGACAACCAGGAAGAAAGGAAAGGGGGGAAAGGAGGAGAAAAGCAACCGTGAGTACTCATCCAAAGTACTCGCAAGCAAGGATCTACACTACTTATGCATGGGTATCTGTGTAAAGGGGCAATATCGGTGGACTGAACTGCAGAATGCCAGTATAAGAGGGGGATAGCTAATCCTATCGAAGACTACGCTTCTGGCAGCCTCCATCTTGCAGCATGTAGAAGAGAGTAGATGGTAAGTTCACCAAGTATCAACGCATAGCATAATCCTACCCGGCGATCCTCTCCTCGTCGCCCTGTTAGAGAGCGATCACCGGGTTGTATCTGGCGCTTGGAAGGGTGTGTTTTATTAAGTATCCCGTTCTAGTTGTCATAAGGTCAAGGTACAACTCCGGGTCGTCCTGTTACCGAAGATCACGGCTATTCGAATAGATAAACTTCCCTGCAGGGGTGCACCACATTACCCAACACGCTCGATCCCCTTTGGCCAGACACACTTTCCTGGGTCATGCCCGGCTCGGAAGATCAACACGTCGCAGCCCCACCTAGGCACAATAGAGAGGTCGCACGCCGGTCTAAATCCTATGGCGCAGGGGTCTGGGCCCATCGCCCATTGCACACCTGCATGTTGCGTGGGCGGCCGGAAGTAGACCTAGCCTCCCTAATACAAGAGCAGGCGTTCTAGTCCAATCCAGCACGCGCCGCTCAGTCGCTGACGTCACGAAGGCTTCGGCTGATACCACGACGTCGAGTGCCCATAACTGTTCCCGCGTAGTTGGTTAGTGCGTATAGGCTAGTGGCCAGACTCAGATCAAATACCAAGATCTCGTTAAGCGTGTTATTTTGAAGTAACTGCGAACGCCGACCAGGGCCAGGCCCACCTCTCTCCTAGGTGGTCTCAACCTGCCCTGTCACTCCGCCACAAAGGTTCACTCAGAGGGCCGTCAGGACAAACGTCCTTTCGGTCCCAATCCGTGAATCACTCGCGGGTACTCTACGAGCCGACCCGACTTTAGTCACCACAGGTATCATATATTATGTATATAAGTATATACCTGTGATCACCTCCCGAGTGATCATGGCCCGATAGTATAGCATGGCAGACGGACAAGAATGTAGGGCCAATGATGGAATACTAGCATCCTATACTAAGCATGTAGGATTGCAGGTAAAGGTAACAACAGTAGTAGCAAGGACAGGGTATGCATCAGGATAGGATTAACCGAAAGCGGTAACATGCTACACTACTCTAATGCAAGCAGTAGAGAGAAGAATAGGCGATATCTGGTGATCAGGGGGCTTGCCTGGTTGCTCTGGCAAGAAGGAGGGGTCGTCAACACAGTAGTCGATCTGGCTAGCAGCAGCGTCGGTCTCGGAGTCTAGCGAGAGAAGAGGGGGAAGAAACAATAAATATAATGCAAACAAATGCATGACGATGCATGACATGATAATGAGCGTTGCTAGGGGTGCTCAAACGCGGTAGTAGGTGATACCGATGAAGGGGGAAAACATCCGGGAAAGTATCCCCGAAGTGTCGCGCTTTCGGACAGATGAACCGGAGGGGGAAAGTTGTGTGTTCGCTATTCTAGGGATGTGTGGCGGATGAACGAGCTGCGTATTCATCTCGTCATTCTGAGCAACTTCCAAGTAGAAAACATTTTCATCCGAGTTACGGATTATTTTCTATGGTTTTCTAAACTTTAAATCATTTTCCGGAATTATTTAAATTAATAGGAATTTCGAGAAAATGAAACATGACGTCTACATGAGCTCATCACTACGTCAGCAGTCAACAGCGCAGTTGACTGTGCCAAACTGGCAGGTGCGGCCTACCTGTCAGACACAGTGGGTTTAACAAAGTTTATTTTAAACTAACAGAGCTAGAGGATGGGCCCCATTAGTTAGTGACTATTTAGTTAACTAAATTAATTAATGAAATAATTAGCATTTTATTTATTTACAAAAATGCTTTAAACGACGCGAGCCCGCATGTCAGCAGCAGTAGCTGCCATGTCAGCATAGTTGACTTCGGTCAACGTGGCCAGATGGGGCCCCTACGACCACAGGCAGTGACCCAGGGGTGGGCCCCACCCAGGCCAGGCCAGCGCTGACGCCGGAGTTGCCCCGGCAAGCTCTCCCACGGCGGTCCTTCGCCGGCGAGGCTCGGAAACACGCGACGGTGGTCCGTTCGCCGTGTTTTCGGTCGCGTTCGAAAGCTGGAGCTGGCCCACACCAAGCGGGGGTGGTGGCGACGACGGAGACGCACCGGAGCGGTGACAGCGAGCACAGAGGCGGGTGCCGGAGTTCGTCCGCGAGAGGGAACAGCGATGCGGCGCGTTAACAAGTACCCAAAATGGCCAGGAGGCCTCTACGTGTGCGTCTGTCAGGACCCCGATCCTAAGTCACACCGATATAGCAGGTTACACATCATATCACTTTGCGGCCTCACGCACGGTATCCCCACGGGTGCCACCTTACCTGGCCCGGGACCCTTTGCGCCTTTTGGCTCACGTATATGATAGTGTCGCTAGCATCCATATGACAGAGAACCCCGGCCGACATGACTAGTCGTGAACCCAAAGTGGCACTAACTTACAGGGACATGCATACATGACCCAGCAACGAACGTGTCGGTCATCAGCGAGTGAATTCGGGCTGTAGCAACTGGGCTAGCAGGACTCCGGGAATCCGGGCTGTAGCAGGCTAACAGGACTCCGAAAGACACCGCGTGACATTTCCCCGAAGGGACAGACACAGGATCGAAGAAGGACAAATGCCGGCCAGTCTAAGTGTTCTGGAGCAGTAGCAACTGGGCTAACAGGACTCCGGTAAACCGGGCTGTAGCAGACTACCATGGCTCAGTGGAAGCACTAGACTACATTTCCCCATAAGAGAGGCTACCAAGGATAGACAACTAGGTTGTCGGATCCCACACATACCAAGCATTTCAATCATACACACAATATGCTCGATATGTGCAAATACAACATGGCATCACAACATGACTCTACAACTCAAGTATTTATTCAATAGGCTCCGAGGAGCGAGATATTACAAACATGGGTCTCATGACCCAACATTCAGAGCATACAAGTCAAAGCACATGCGGAAGCTTAACATGTCTGAATACAGACATCTACAAATAAAAAGGCTGAGAAGCCTGACTATCTACCAGATCATGCCGAGGGCGCAAGATCGTAGCTGAGGTATAAAGCTAAACTCGAAGTCCACACGGAACTACTAGCGAGACTGAAGTCTCTCTGCAAAAACATAAATTAAGCAAAAGTGAGTACAAATGTACCCAGCAAGACTTACATCAGAACTAACTACCTATGCATCATTATCAACAAAGGGATGGTGGGGTTTAACTACAGCAAGCCAGCTTTGACTCAGTGGCTAACCTGAACTACTACTGCAAGTAACTCTTTTGAGGTGGCGCACACGAGTCCACATATTCACCATTTCAATACACCACTATGGATCCGCTCCCGTCTCCCTACGAGAACGCCATCCATAGCACTCACGCTTATCTTGCGCATTTGAGAGTATCCACTTTCACTTGTCTATGAACTGTACAGGCAACCCATAAGTCCTTTACCGCGGACACGGCTATTCGAATAGATCATTTATAACCCTGCAGGGGTTTACTTCTTCACACATGCTCTCGCCACTTATCACCATGTACACGTCGTGTATCTCGGCAACCTTCAAGCAGAAGCCTAGCGAGGGAGTCGGCCACGACCTGACTAACCGCACAAGTCTCTAGTCCAGGTTTATCACCTATTCAGGTTCCATCCGCGAGGAGACCCGGTCGGGGTTTCGCTCACAGCCCCAAACGATGTGTGCAGGGTTCCCGAGACACCAAACGGGCGCCCGGTACACCCGGCCACGGTGTATCTACTGCATCATAGCCCACCCCTAGGGTCAGCGCTACGCACGGCCTCCAACACATATCCTACAAACACCAGAAACTAGTTGCAATTCCTGGACAGAGATCAAGGCGATTAATAAGTCGAGAGGGTCCATTGGTTTTAGGCCCAACGCGTGGTAGTAGCTGTTCTTGGATCACAAACACAGAACTCAGTTCCTGAGGACGGTTTCAATGAGACAACCCACCATGTACTCCTACATTGCCTCTCACCGCTACCTTTA
This sequence comes from Triticum aestivum, assembly GCF_018294505.1. Lineage (NCBI taxonomy): Eukaryota > Viridiplantae > Streptophyta > Magnoliopsida > Poales > Poaceae > Triticum > Triticum aestivum. The sequence continues at coordinate 134,596,488 of NC_057805.1, read as the reverse complement.
CCAAATCGTGTTCACACACTTAGCTCTCAACAGTAGAACATGTTCACACACCTCCAATTCATCCCCGATGAATCAGACCTGACTCAACTCTAAGCAGTAGCAGGCATGACAACAAGCATGAATGAGTAGGCACATCAGGGCTCAAACAACTCCTACTCATGCTAGTGGGTTTCATCTATTTACTGTGGCAATGACAGGTCATGCAGAGGAAAAGGGTTCAACTACCGCAGCATGTAACAGTTGAATCATTGTTTTCCTAATGCAGTAAAAGAGAGCAGGAGCGAGAGAGTGGGATTGTATCGGAATGAACAAGGGGATTTTGCTTGCCTGGCACTTCTGAAGATAATATAGCTCTTCATCGGTGTCATCGAACTCATCGTCGGAACCTCATCTACTGAGAGGGGACAAATACCGGCAATAGAGAAGGAACACAATCAATGCAATGCAACAATATGATGCATGATCATGACATGGAAAAATGTTGTGATTTGAGCTAATGCATCTAGCAACAGAAGGGTTTGAGTTGATTTGAACCAAAGGTTCAAATTCAAATTCAAACTATGAATTTACAAACTGCATTAGCTTGTTTTAATGTATACAGCAAGGTTAAGTTGTTTTTTCATGCATGAAACAAGTACAAATGGATAGATTGAATTTTTCTGATAATTTTTCATATATAAATTATCTCATTTGGAGTTACGGTTTATTTTCTATGATTTTTAGAAGTTTCAAACATTTTCTAAAATAAATAAATCATTTTTGATTTATTTAAAACTCCAAAAAACACTTACTGCATCAGCGTTATGTCACTGTGATGTCAGCCGGTCAACTGGGCGGCCAAGGTCAAACCTGACACGTGGGACCCATCAGTCAGTCTCTCAGGGGTTAATTATGGTTAAAACTAATCTTAACCAAAACTAATAATGGCCTGGGGCCATTGGTTAGTGAGGGTGGGTTGTTTAATTAGCGCCTAACTAAGGGGCCACGTCAGCCGCCGGGGTTTGGCCGGCAATGACCAATACGGCGGCGGCAACACGCCGGACTTGCGCTAAAGGCGACGGGGGTGGCGGCTGAGGGCACCGGGGCGTAGCCCGGGCTCGCCCGCATCTAGGTTGGTAAGTGGGAGGCCACGGGGGCACCGGAGCTCGCCGGAGCAGAGCTCGTGGCGGCGGCCGGAGTACGGCCAGGTCCGGATCGATGCTAGGGTGCATGGGAGGGGAAACGGGTGGTGGAGTTGGCCTTCTGAGGAGCTCCTGAGCACGGGCCTGAGGTCAGACGCGAGCTGCGGTGGCTAGAGCGACGGTGGCGACATGGCCGGCGGCAGGGAAAGCTCGGCCACGGCGGTTACGGATGCTAGAGGTCGCAAACGAGGAAAACAACGAGGGGAAAAAGACAGTGAGCTCACAGCGGTCACGTAGACAAGCTCAGCGGGCTCGGGGACGTCCTGCGTGCGGCGAATCGACGGCGGTGGTGGTCGGAGCCCGAGGTGGAAGACGACGGCGATGGGGGTGTTCGGGAGCGTCCGGCGATGCTTGGCTCGGCGAGGATGAAGCTGGCGATGATACAGAGCTCGGGGACGCGGAGATGGAGCGAGGGAGTGGCTGGCCGCGGTGGTTCTCGGTGGTGTGTCCATGGCGGCTTCGGCCAAGAGGGGGAGAGCGAGGGAGCGAGAGGGAGAGCGAGAGAGGGTCGAGGGGGTTCGAGGGTGGGTGTGTGGCGCCATCCGGGGGGGTCCAGAGGGGGACGGCAAGCAGGAGGTGGCCAGGGGCGCGTGCTTGCTCGCGCGAGGCACACGCCTCTGTCCTACTGTCTCGAGGAGGAAGACGACAGGGAAGGGCGCTGGTGGGCTGGGCCAAAGCTGGGCCGCCAGGTAGGTCCAGGTGAGTGGCCCGGCGGCCTTCTCTCTCTCTCTTACTTAATTGTTTTTGTTTCTATTTTTCTGCAACTTTAGAGCTTTATTAAAAATACTAAAACTAACTCAAAAATCATGAAACTTCTCATGCCCACTGTATGGAATATTTCCAACAGTAAACATTTTAGTTTATGATTATTTGGACATTTAAAATATTTTATAGCATTTAAATGTCCAAATGCAAATAACATATGATTTAATCCAGTGACCTTATGATGTCCTAGAAAAGTGTGCACCATTTTTGTCATAGGCTATAGACCAAGGCAAAGATGTTGAGCATTTTAGAAGGGCATTTCAGGTTCATTGAAAAAGATTTTAGTAAATCCTAGTTGGATTAAGGGGGGTGCTGGGGGTTCTGCCATCCCCATTTCAACTTTCTGAGAAAATAGACATGATGCAACACCAGATGCTAGCACTAGGCATTACCAGAACTAGGGATGTGACAACTCACCCCCACTAAACAAGAATCTCATCCCGAGATTCAAGCGTAGGGTAAGATGAAGGGGGAACATAAACTAACATAATCTTCACGATCCAGGTTGCACTTCATAAAGGCGTTGATTCAATCAGCATCTTTGTCTTGTCGTCTTGCTCTGAGAACTCCAGCCAACATGATAACGAGAGGAAAAGGAAACTCTGGAAGGATCGATCTTCTCGAAGATCGAACAACTCGGGATAAACTCACGGAATGAGACATAGCAACATCTCTCTAGCTGACACACGAAGCACACATCTAGAGGGATGGAGTGGAACAGATGACGAGGGTTCACTAGGTAGACGACAATTCCACACCTAAGAGGGTGGTGAACGGTTGTCAACGTAGCTAGGATTTGAGTTGCCATGATACCATAACGAGACACCCTAGAGAAGGATGACTCGTAGAATTATCCCTTAAGTGGCAAAAAGAATTACTTTTGATTCAGAGATCAATAAAATCCTCTATACCAGCCTAGGGAAAATCTCGAGCAATTGTTTGAAGGAGTTCAAAAGAATGACATACCCTGACTAGAATGGATGATGTGGACTACCTTGTTGAAGACAACGTAATGGATGATCTCTACTTATCATCGGAAATCGATGGAACCCGTGGTAGGATGGCACAACGGCGGTGCAAGATGGGAATAAAAGGCAAATGCTGGGAATGATTCTAGTAACTGGGGAGAAACCCAACAGTAGAGAGTGAGCCCACTGTTTGGAAAGGTTATAACATAACCGAGGAAACCGAGAGCACAAGGATCCCTAAGAAGCAACTTCTAGAATAAGTCGCACGAAATCCCCATGGAGAAGATAGTCAAATAGCTCAATCAAGATACTACAATGATAGATCTTCCGGCTAGGTGTGTTGGCCAGAACATCAACCTTGTCGGGGCCTACATCATAGGTCTTGGAAAAGTTCCATCCATCATATCTGCTTGAGATTCAGATCTGGTTGGTAACAGGATATTTTAGACAACATGTCTAGAAAAGAAAGTTTGCAACACAAACTGACGAGATGACGTTGTGAGATTCTCGGGAAATGAACTACGGTAGCATGCTCCAAAACATGAGCTGGTTCTGCTAAACACATGTGAACATGTTGTCCCAAACAAGCATGGCCACATAGTAGTCTTACAATGAAACACTACCGAAGTTCAAGTCAGGAACCATCATCGAGGATATCAAAGTCCTTGCATAAGTCTAATTAGCTCTTAAGAAGGAACTTCTTCTCCTTGAACAAATCAATCAATGGCTTAGTGTGCTAGGAATTACACATGGAATGGAGATGATCAGTCTATCAAACCATAGAATACTTCACACATGCATGAATGACTTGGGACAACTCCAAAGGAAGCAAAACTAACTTTCTCGAATTCACAGCGGCAACTTACATCAAATACACGTGAATTAGAGGAAGTCACTACTTTCATCAAACATATCCTTCATGAATGGATCACGAAGGCATTGGTTACAAAGTTTCCAACACTAGCTTTAATGTTCAACACGAATCATGGAGATGAAAATTATGTTGCCACTGGGCTCAACAACAATTCATCCAGGTTTCCATATAAGTGGAATTCCACAATTATGGGAACAAGGTGATAGCATTGGTCAGACCCAAAAGATATAATGGTGTATGCTCGAGGGATCAACCACGAGTAAGACAACATTACGAACATCATTGGTTCTGATTTGATTTGACGATAGCCCGTACTCAAATCAAAGACTGGATAAGACAATAGCTCCAACAATTGATCACGGGAACCAATCGATGAAGATATCATGTTTCTTCAACACACATACAAGATATCCCTTAAGATGAACTAAGTCGGACAAGCTTTTATCTTCCAACTCTTCAAGTTGTTGTTTGTCTTAACCAACTAGCTCAGGGGTATCCAACACGGATTCTTGGAGAAGGGGTGGTTTACAAGAAACCAACTTAATCACGAGCTCAACATAACAGTCAGGGGACAACCTGGTGATACTTCTGAGAAGATATTCGGAAAATCACGAACCACCAATATGTTATTAAGCTCGAGAACAATCTTGCTTTTCAGGGCAAAACGATGTGATCAAATAAGCAAGGGGTTGACACAATCCTAACTCATTGATTGAAGAATGCACCAGGAAAATAGTCTAGGTAGCACAATCTATCTTAGAATGATGATTCTATAACCAACACGCTAAGAATGAGGTTATTGTCCATTAACTACCAAGCAACAGGGTTGCTAGGAGTATTGATTTCGCACATCACAGTTCACTTGTCGGCATTCCGGTTGCGACAACACAGAACCGAGGAATGAATAATGATGGCGAGAAGTATCACTACAACAAGAATTCATAAGAGTTGGTGCAATTCTCATGACATTCTTGACATGAGACAGTAATACTCCAGTGGATGGCATTTTGATCTGTGGAATACAACTACTTTGACCCAATCCTAGAAATGGATGACGTACTGGAGTTTGTTTCTCCTAGTCATTCTGAACTAGAACGGCTTGATGGGCCACAAGAATAATAGGCATCGATGAACACGAATGCACAACTATCCCTAACTATCAATTGATAGACGGGGCCAGAAAACAACTAAAGAGGGACAACCCAAAAGAACATATAATTTTCTGAGTTGTGGGTGCATAGATTAGCATGTCGAACGAGTTCAATATATTTCTTACGGATAACCCATGCAGAAAAGGTAGAACTGGCAGGGTCACAACATAGAATCGAGAACTCGTCAAGAGCACTCTGGTTGTGATCTTTTGGTTCAAAGAACTTCTGCCATAAGCAGTTCATGGTATTTGGAAGAAGGAAATACCACGGACCTCGAAGACTATCACAAGGTCGCTAATATCCTAAAGGAACGAGCAACACTATCTACACGAATTAAGTAGAGTGAATCTTGGGTTCAAGAACGCAGAAATAGAATGCCTACTAACTAAATGGCATCACGGGATGCTTTCGAGAATAATGGCCAGAATCATCACACTGGGAATACAAAGCATTGCTAGATTACTAGGTGACTCCCTAAGACACCTAGGGTCATAATAATAGCTCCAACATATATGTCGAGGCAATAGAGTACCTCAACTCACCGATTAGTGTGGTTGAACTGGCCCAAAGGGACATCGGGAACGGAAAGAAGGGATTTGCAAATGCATCGGACTATTTAGAAACCTGGGATGACTCGGACAGCATAACGGTTGTAAATGCTCAAAATCATTTGAGACATCCTGCAAAATGGTGGCATAACCACTTAACATCACAATATCAAAGTTGTGAGATCAACTGTCAACATACAGAAGTAGTAGGAACTGAACTCGGGCTTGAAACCAACAATCATATAAGTCTACAGATTAGTAACACGTGATCCTGATAGAAGATGAGAAAGCCTAGTTCTTAATCCCCGCAGAAAAGAAGAGGGTGACTCAGATCAGAAGGGCATAGGGTATAAGAAGTAAAAAGAGCCTTACGTTCCCTTCCACAATCAATTCCCTTATTTAACTAAAGCATTTCTAGACTCAACTTTGACCAGTTTGGCTTGGTAATCCTACAGGCAGTCAGGCTCTGATACCAAAGCTGTCAGGACCCCAATCCTAAGTCACACCGATATAGCAGGTAACACATCATATCACTTTGCGGCCTCACGCACGGTATTCCCACGGGTGCCACCTTACCTGGCCTGGGACCGTTTGCGCCTTTTAGCTCACGTATATGATAGTGTCGCTAGCATCCATATGACAGAGAACCCGGGCCGACATGACTAGTCGTGAACCCAAAGTGGCACTAACTTACAGGGACAGGCATACATGACCCAGCAACGAACGTGTCGGTCATCAGCGAGTGAATTTGGGCTGTAGCAACTGGGCTAGCAGGACTCCGGGAATCCGGGCTGTAGCAGGCTAACAGGACTCCGAAAGACACCGCGTGACATTTCCCCGAAGGGATAGACACAGGATCGAAGAAGGACACATGTCGGACATTCTAAGTGTTCCGGAGCAGTAGCAACTGGGCTAACAGGACTCCGGTAAACCGGGCTGTAGCAGACTACCATGGCTCAGTGGAAGCACTAGACTACATTTCCCCATAAGAGAGGCTACCAAGGATAGACAACTAGGTTGTCGGATCCCACACATACCAAGCATTTCAAGCATACACACAATATGCTCGATATGTGCAAATACAACATGGCATCACAACATGACTCTACAACTCAAGTATTTATTCAATAGGCTCCGAGGAGCGAGATATTACAAACATGGGTCTCATGACCCAACATTCAGAGCATACAAGTCAAAGCACATGCGGAAGCTTAACATGTCTGAATACAGACATCTACAAATAAAAAGGCTGAGAAGCCTGACTATCTACCAGATCATGTCGAGGGCGCAAGATCGTAGCTGAGGTATAAAGCTAAACTCGAAGTCCACACGGAACTACTAGCGAGACTGAAGTCTCTCTGCAAAAACATAAATTAAGCAAACGTGAGTACAAATGTACCCAGCAAGACTTACATCAGAACTAACTACCTATGCATCATTATCAACAAAGGGATGGTGGGGTTTAACTGCAGCAAGCCAGCTTTGACTCAGTGGCTAACCTGAACTACTACTGCAAGTAACTCTTTTGAGGTGGCGCACACGAGTCCACATATTCACCATTTCAATACACCACTATGGATCCGCTCCCGTCTCCCTACGAGAACGCCACCCATAGCACTCATGCTTATCTTGCGCATTTTAGAGTATCCACTTTCACTTGTCTATGAACTGTACAGGCAACCCATAAGTCCTTTACCGCGGACACGGCTATTCGAATAGATCATTTATAACCCTGCAGGGGTTTACTTCTTCACACATGCTCTCGCCACTTATCACCATGTACACGTCGTGTATCTCGGCAACCTTCAAGCAGAAGCCTAGCGAGGGAGTCGGCCACGACCTGACTAACCACACAAGTCTCTAGTCCAAGTTTATCGCCTATTCAGGTTCCATCCGCGAGGAGACCCGGTCGGGGTTTCGCTCACAGCCCCAAACGATGTGTGCAGGGTTCCCGAGACACCAAACGGGCGCCCGGTACACCCGGCCACGGTGTATCTACCGCATCATAGCCCACCCCTAGGGTCAGCGCTACGCACAGCCTCCAACACATATCCTACAAACAACAGAAACTAGTTGCAATTCCTGGACAGAGATCAAGGCGATTAATAAGTCGAGAGGGTCCATTGGTTTCAGGCCCAACGCGTGGTAGTAGCTGTTCTTGGATCACAAACACAGAACTCAGTTCCTGAGGACGGTTTCAATGAGACAACCCACCATGTACTCCTACATTGCCTCTCACCGCTACCTTTACCAAATCGTGTTCACACACTTAGCTCTCAACAGTAGAACATGTTCACACACCTCCAATTCATCCCCGATGAATCAGACCTGACTCAACTCTAAGCAGTAGCAGGCATGACAACAAGCATGAATGAGTAGGCACATCAGGGCTCAAACAACTCCTACTCATGCTAGTGGGTTTCATCTATTTACTGTGGCAATGACAGGTCATGCAGAGGAAAAGGGTTCAACTACCGCAGCATGTAACAGTTGAATCGTTGTTGTCCTAATGCAGTAAAAGAGAGCAGGAGCGAGAGAGTGGGATTGTATCGGAATGAACAAGGGGGTTTTGCTTGCCTGGCACTTCTGAAGATAATATAGCTCTTCATCGGTGTCATCGAACTCATCGTCGGAACCTCATCTACTGAGAGGGGACAAATACCGGCAACAGAGAAGGAACACAATCAATGTAATGCAACAATATGATGCATGATCATGACATGGAAAAATGCTGTGATTTGAGCTAATGCATCTAGCAACAGAAGGGTTTGAGTTGATTTGAACCAAAGGTTCAAATTCAAATTCAAACTATGAATTTACAAAGTGCATTAGCTTGTTTTAATGTATACAGCAAGGTTAAGTTGTTTTTTCATGCATGAAACAAGTACAAATGGATAGATTGAATTTTTCTGATAATTTTTCATATATAAATTATCTCATTTGGAGTTACGGTTTATTTTCTATGATTTTTAGAAGTTTCAAACATTTTCTAAAATAAATAAATCATTTCTGATTTATTTAAAACTCCAGAAAACACTTACTGCGTCAGCATTACGTCACTGTGATGTCAGCCGGTCAACTGGGCGGCCAGGGTCAAACCTGACACATGGGGCCCATCAGTCAGTCACTCAGGGGTTAATTATGGTTAAAACTAATCTTAACCAAAACTAATAATGGCCTGGGGCCATTGGTCAGTGAGGGTGGGGTGTTTAATTAGCGCCTAACTAAGGGGCCACGTCAGCCACCGGGGTTTGGCTGGCGGCGACCAATACGGCAGCGGCAACGCGCCGGACTTGCGCTAAAGGCGAAGGGGGCAGCGACTGAGGGCATCGGGGCGTAGCCCGGGCTCGCCCGCATCCAGGGAGGTAAGTGGGAGGCCGCGGGGGCACCGGAGCTCGCCGGAGCAGAGCTCGTGGCGGCGGCCGGAGTGCAGCCAGGTCCGGCTCGACACTAGGGTGCACGGGAGGGGAAATGGGTGGTGGAGTTGGCCTTCGGAGGAGCTCCTGAGCACGGGCCTGAGGTCAGACGCGAGCTACGGTGGCTAGAGCGACGGTGGCGACATGGCCGGCGGCAAGGGAAGCTCGGCCACGGCGGTTACGGATGCTAGACGTCGCAAACGAGGAAAATAACGAGGGGAAAAAGACGGTGAGCTCACAGCGGTCATGTAGACAAGCTCAGCGGGCTCAGGGACGTCCTGCGTGCGGCGAATCAACGGCGGTGGTGGTCGGAGCCCGAGGTGGAAGACGGCGGCGATGGGGGTGTTCGGCAGCGTCCGGCGATGCTTGGCTCGGCGAGGATGAAGCTGGTGATGATACAGAGCCGCGGTGGTTCTCGGCGGTGTGTCCATGGCGGCTTCGGCCAAGAGGGGGAGAGCGAGGGAGCGAGAGGGAGAGCGAGAGAGGGTCGCGGGGGTTCCAGGGTGGGTGCGTGGCACCGTCCGGGGGGGTCCAGAGGGGGGCGGCAAGCAGGAGGTGGCCGGGGGCGCATGCTTGCGCGCGCGAGGCACACGCCTCTGTCCTACTGTCTCGAGGAGGAAGACGACAGGGGAGGGCGCTGGTGGGCTGGGCCAAAGCTGGGCCGCCAGGTAGGTCCAGGTGAGTGGCCCAGTGGCCTTCTCTCTCTCTCTCTCTTACTTAATTGTTTCTGTTTCTATTTTTCTGCAACTGTAGAGCTTTATTAAAAATACTAAAACTAACTCAAAAATCATGAAACTTCTCATGCCCACTGTATGGAATATTTCCAACAGTAAACATTTTAGTTTATGATTATTTGGACATTTAAAATATTTTATAGCATTTAAATGTCCAAATGCAAATAACATATGATTTAATCCAGTGACCTTATCATGTCCTAGAAAAGTGTGCACCATTTTTGTCATAGGTTCTAGACCAAGGCAAAGATGTGGAGCAATATAGAAGGGCATTTCAGGTTCATTGAAAAAGATTTTAGTAAATCCTAGTTGGATTAAGGGGGGTGCTGGGGATTCTGTCATCCCCATTTCAACTTTCTGAGAAAATAGACATGATGCAACACCAGATGCTAGCACTAGGCATTACCAGAACTAGGGATGTGACAACTTGCGAGCACAACGGGCACGAGCCCGGGACCAAAGTGTCACCGGACGGCTGTCGGCGACGAGCGTGGGCGGCGACGCGTACGGGAGCTCGAGGAAAATGGAGCTATGGCGAGCTAGCGACGAATGGAGAGGTTGGGGAGGATCTACGGGGCGCGTTGAGTGCAACCGGCACTGGCCCGTGACCATTTGGTTACCGGAGACTCATCGGCGACGAGTTCCGCGGCGCTGCGTCCGGGCGCTTCGGCGGCAGCTAGCTAGGGCGCATGAGAGATCAAACAGGGAGGAAGCATGGGCTCACCGAGCGGCACACATGGAGGCCGGTGAATGGTTTAGTAGTAGCAGAGGGGCGTCGCCGGAGTTGGTGAAGAGCGGAGGCGAAGCTCGTCGGAGCAGAGGAGGAAGACGACGGCATCGTGGGCGTTACAGTGGCTCCAAACCCCAACGAGGTGCACCAGTCGAAGCAGCAGACGACAGCGGACCTTGGAGACACAGTGGGGCGGCGAGGTGGGTACGGTGGCCGTGGCTAGGCCGGAGCCATGGCGGCGGTGGCGCTCGGATGTGGTGGGGAAGGACAAGCAGTGAGGTGGATCTGAGGGGAGGGGAGGCGCAGGGGCCGAGAGGGAGAGCGAGGGTGAGTGGGAGATGGGATCGCGGAGGCAGAGGCGTGGCGGCCTTATCCCCTCCCGGCGTCGGTGCCGGCGAGGCGGTCGGGCGGGGACGCGCCCCTGTTCCGACCCTGGTCGGGGGAACATGGAAGGGGAGAGAGTGACCGGGGGAACAGGGGAGTGGGCTGGGTCGGCCGGGTGGTCGAGGTGGGCCGGCCTGGCCTGTGAGCTGGGCCGCCTGGTCCAGTGGGGGGTGGCTGCCTTTTAATTTTTTGTATTTGTTTGTTTCTGGTTTTATTCTTTTTCTTTATTTTATTTTCCTTTTCTGTTTTAATTCAATTTAAAATATTTATGCATTCTGTAAAAGTGTGTTTCCTTCACCTTAAATACCTAGGCATTATTTGTCACACTCCGAACATTTTAGTTTTGATGTTTGAAAACTTTTATCATTTGTCATATTTTGAATTTGACTTTTGAACCGGTTTTGAACTAACGAGAGATTAGCAACAATAACGGAGGTGACGTGGCATCATTAGCAGAGTTTCACTGTAGCTTAATTATCCGGGTGTTACACAAACACCTCCACCATCATATTCTATTCCACCCATAGTGATATATCCATGGCTCACGCTCATGTATTGTGTGAGAGTTGAAAAATCTTAAGAGCGTTAAAAAGTATGAACCAATTGCTTGCCTTGTCATCGGCTTGTGCACGATAAATACTCTGTGTTAAGAAGATAGAGCATGACAAGATTATATGATTTTGTAGGGATAACTTTCTTTAGCCATGATATTTTGAGAAGACATGATTGCTTTTTAGTACGCTTGAAGTATTATTGTTTTTATGTCAATATTAAACTTTTGTTTTGAATCTTACGGATCTGAATATTCATGCCACATAAAGAAAGATTACATGATAAACATGTTAGGTAGCATTCCATATCAAAAATTCAGTTTTTATCATTCAGCTACTCGAGGACAAGCAGGAATTAAGCTTGGGGATGCTTCATACGTCTCCAACGTATCTATAATTTTTTATTGTTCCATGCTATTATATTATCCATCTTGGATGATTTATATGCATTATTATGCTATTTTATATCATTTTTTCGGACTAACCTATTAACCTAGTGCCAAGTGTTAGTTGCTATTTTTTCCTTGTTTTTGTCTTTTACAGAAAATCAATACAAACAGAGTCCAAACGGAACCAAACTTTTGAGGATTTTTCTTGGACCAGAAGACACCGAGGAACCTTCAGGAGGGGGTCAAAGGGGCCACCTGTTGGCGACAAGCTCAGGAGGCACGCCCTAGAGGTGGGGCGCCCCCAGGCTTGTGGGCCCCCTAATGCCTCTCCCGCCGTAATCTCAACTCTATAAATACCCTAATATTCCCCGTATACCATAGGGCACACAAAAAATACTTTTCCTCCGGCGAGAGTTTCTGTCCTCGTGATATCCCATCTGGAGACCTGTCCTGGTACTCTTCCGGAGGGGGATTCGATCACGGAGGGCCTCTACATCAACCTTGCTGCCCTTCCGATGATGTGTGAGTAGTGAAGGAAATACGCCCTAGAGGCAATAATAAAGTTGTTATTTATATTTCCTTATATCATGATAAATGTTTATTATTCATGCTAGAATTGTATTAACCGAAAACTTGATACATGTGTGAATACATAGACAATACATAGTGTCCCTAGTATGCCACTACTAGACTGGCTCGTTAATCAAAGATGGTTAAGTTTCCTAACCATAGACATGTGTTGTCATTTGATGAACGGGATCACATCATTAGGACAATGATGTGATGGACAAGACCCATCCGTTAGCATAGCATAATAATCATTAAGTTTTATTGCTATTGTTGTCTTCATGACTTATACATATTCCTTTGGCTATGAGATTATGCAACTCCCGAATACCGGAGGAATACCTTGTGTGCTATCAAACGTCACAACGTAACTGGGTGATCGTAAAGATGCTCTACAGGTATCTCCGAAGGTGTTTGTTGGGTTGGCATAGATCGAGATTAGGATTTGTCACTCCGAGTATCGGAGAGGTATCTCTGGGCCCTCTCGGTAATACACATCATGATAAGCCTTGCAAGCAATGTGATTAATGAGTTAGTTGTGGGATGATGTATTACGGAACGAGTAAAGAGACTTTCCGGTGACGATATTGAACTAGGTATGAATATATCGACGATCGAATCTCGGGCAAGTAACATATCTATGACAAAGGGAATGATGTATGTTTTCATTGCGGTTTGACCGATAAATATCTTCGTAGAATATGTAGGAACCAATATGAGCATCCAGGTTTCGCTGTTGGTTATTGACCGGAGATGTGTCTCGGTCATGTCTACATAGTTCTCGAACCCGTAGGGTCCGCACACTTAACGTTCGATGACGATTTGTATTATGAGTTATGTGTTTTGGTGACCGAAGATTGTTTGGAGTCCCGGATGAGATCACAGACATGACGAGGAGTCTCGAAATGGTCGAGAGGTAAAGATTGATATAATATTGGATGATAGTATTCGGACACCGGAAGTGTTTCAGAATGTATCGGGTACGTATCGGAGTACTGCGGGGGTTATCGGAACCCCCCAGGGCAAGATATGGGCCATATGGGCCATAGGAGGGAGGCAAGGCAGCCCACAAGGGGGTGGCACCCCCATGGGGAGTCGGAATAGGACTAGGGGAGGGGCGTATAAGGTTCTAGGTAGACGAAATCATGATGATATATATCTACAAAGAAGGATGTACTCCCGAAATAGTTACAACACGAAGGAACAAGATATCCAAAAGGAAGTCATAGATATGCCAATAAGATATTTGGTTGGAAGCATAGCACATGGCTAGATATGGTCTTATTGTATATAAATGAATTCCTACCACACAACCATCAAAGATATCACAACTAGCAACATGAGATCATCGTTGAGATGCCTTGAGAAAGGAAACAAGTATTACAAGATGGAATGAATATCATGCCAAGATGCAACCTACACAAGGTTGAATGCAATAAAAGAATGCATGAATAGATACTTGTTACCGAGATATCATTGGAAGGATGTAGAAGAAACCAACTGAAGGTAATAGATAGTAGTTCATTGAGCATCCTAGCTTGACTCCAATAAGCACATGGTGACACCACCTTCCTTGTGAGTGAGCCGAGCATCCAATGTATCTCCAATTGTTCATAGAACAACAACACAAACAAAATGGTACCCAAACTCATTGGGACCAACGAGTTAGAAGCACCAACAATACATAGGACAAACTCCACATAAATATGTGCATATAGATATGGAAATGAAATTCATGCACATCTCATCCAATTTGAGACTTGGTGGAGTTTCCCCTATGTATTGGGTCAAAGAAAGAAAGCATGCCAAGGAAACTACATGAAGTTAATATGCATGCTCAAGACTTTCAAGAACCGATACCAATTGACAAAGAAAAACCAAGTGAAGAAAAGATACCAAAAGAATAAATCATCACTTGGAGGATATCAACTGAAAGATACATCAAGGAACGAGATATCCAATAATACACGCAAAAAGAAAAATGTCAACCTCCCAAAAGAGAGAATGGTTCCAAACAAACCAAGCTCTCTACAAAGTTTCATGATGGCACAAAGTACCAAAAAGAAACGGTTTGTGTTCCACCAACACACACTTGATAAGGACCACAAGATGAGTGTTTTATAGAAAAAAGGATAGGTCCCCCAAGACTAGTGCATTATAGAGAATTTGCATTTGGATACAAAATGCACAAGGTGGGATCACCACTTTCACTATATCTAGAAAACAGTAGACAAGGTCAAGAAATTAACAAGATCCACAAGTGGTATGGAAGAAAAAGGGAGTTGATACATTCCTTGGCAAGAGAAAAGGAAATAAGAAGCAAACACCAACGTGGAGATGATCAATAATTTCTACCACACATAAGTGAGTACCAATTGTCAAAAGACAAGAAGTATTTGGAAATAATTCCCGGTGGTAGATATCAAGGATATCCAACATCATCTTCACACCAAACAAAAAGCACATTTCAACTTGTAGAGCTAATAACATGCCACCTAGGAACAAGATAATTTACAATATCAATTCTAGGTGACAATATCTCAAATGTACACATTTTCTAGGCTTGTAATATGCACATAGCATATTACTCCCCCATAATGTGATACCAATAAAAACTTAACAAGAGGCAATAAGAGGATCCAACAAGAGATAATTAATGGACTATTTAGAATTTGAATTTCTCATGAGAAGACATAGCACATAGAGACTAGATAATATTGTAATATCAATACTAGATGGTATTACTCATGTACATACATCTATAGGATTGTGAGGTGCACAAAGCACGTCACTCCCCCACAGTGGGATATTCCATTAATCTCTCACAAGAGCTAACTAAGATACAAACAAGATGCACAAAGGCTCAACGTATGACACACATGTACATGAAGTGCAAACCAACATACACATACTTGATTACTCAAGATAAGCAATTTGGAGACACAACATATACAAACACATGCAAGGAACAAAATCAAAACATGCAAAGGGGCAAGTAACTTTCAATGTAAACAATTCAAGTACAAGTTACGGAAGGAGGCACATTGGATATAGTATAGAAACTTGATAACCCAATTGAGTTGGCTTGAGACAATAAGAATGATGAAGTCCCCTTAATTCTTCATAATGTAGCCAAGTCTCCAATGCCCTCCAACAACACATATTGATCAAGTTTGAGCTTGTTGGTCCCCAACCAAGTTGGGTCCTAAGAGGTTAGTCACAATAGGCTTGGCAACCCAAATGGTTCTTTGCTTGAAACCACTTTGAGTACCAAGAAACTTGGCAAACACATTGCCAACCTTATCCTTCCCAAGAGAATAGATATCATCAATAATAATTGGGTTGGATAAGTTACCACTAGTGCATGAGGAAGCAAGGTGACCTTTCTCACGACATAGGTAGCAATGTATACTCTTCACTTTCTTCTCACTTGATTTCTCAACTTGAGAAGCATTAGCTTGAGTTTTCTTGGGAAGAGGCCTTTCTTCAACTTGAGGTTGAGCATGAGAATGAACTTGTGGCCGCTTCCCTTGTTGCTTGTCACTAATGGCCTTCTTCTTCAAAGGGCAAGATCTAACATGATGCCCTTCAATTTTGCACTTGAAGCAAATGATCTTGGCCGAATTCTTGACTTGTTTTTGGCCCTTCTTCTTGTTGCTCTTGGACTTCTTCTTCTTATTGGAGTTAAATCCAAGTCCACCTTTGTCATTGGGGGATTTTTGCACACTCAAGATATTGTTGAGTGTGGCCTTCCCTTCATGACACTTTTCCAAGTCTTTCTTCAAAGAAGTGACTTGGGCCTTGAGCTCTTTGATTTCCTCTACATGGTTAGTCTCAACACAAGCACTAGAGGAAGTATAAGCTTCATCGTTAGAGCAACAAGGCAAGGAAAGCAATTCATCACAAGATGTACCAATGTTATGCATGGATGAATCAGGAGGAGTAGCACAAGGCAATATAGAATTTTGACTAAAAGTAGTGCTATTATCCACATGAGGCTCACTAGATATTACCTCAGCAATCATGGCCTCATGAGCTATCTTTAGAACATTATGGGATACTAGAAGATCATCATGAGAGCTTGAGAGCTTTTCATGGCTTTCTTCCAATTTCCCATAATTGCTAGATAGCAACTCAAGTTGAGCCCGAAGCTCAACATTCTCATTCAAAATGGATGCTTCACAAGTAATAGAGTTAGTAGCACAAGCATCATCAATAATAGCAAGAGGAGAAGGCAACTTTACAAGCTCTTTTGAATATGAAGCTTTAAGTTGTGTATGAGACTCGGTGAGTTTTCTGAACTCACTCTTAATGACCCTTGAGCCATTTTCGAGGTGCCCAAAGTCCTCAAGGAGTTTCGCATGCACAACTTCAAGCTTCTCATTTTTAGTTTCAAAAACATTGGCCACCTCAAGAGATCTATCTTGAGATTCCTTCACTCTAGATAATTCTAGAGAAAAGGTATCCTCAAGAGATTCCTTGGTGGTTTGTTCAAGTTCAAGAGCTTGAGAGAGGTCTGCAATATCATTAGCGTAATCACGCTCATGACCTTCCATTTTATCAATGGTGACCTCATGCTCCTCGATATGAGATTCCAACTCCTCAATATATTTCTTGCCCTCAATGGCAATGGACATGATTTCCATGAAGTTGGAACGCGCAATTTTATTTTTATGAAGAGCTTTAAAAATCATTTCCCCCTTAATTTTTAAGGAGGCAACATTATCATTCTCTTCATCATTATCATTATCAACATCATCATCAAGAGACATATAGGGGTTCAAAGTAGGAGATACCTTTGAAGCCTTAGCCATAAGGCATAAATCAATAGATGATGATGTAGGATCCCTTGAAACACTATTTGAGACCACATCTTGTTCCATGGAGTGTTGGATTTCCTCTACATTGTTAGCACAACAACTCGAGGAAATACATGCATTTTTATCATGGCAACAAGATATAGCAAGCATATCATTATGAGATTTAGTCAAGCAATTTCTACATGATATGCACGGACTATCAACACAAGCATGTGAAACATGTAAGGTGCACGAAGTGTTAAAGTCCAAAGATGAAGCATTGCAACAAGATAATGATGAAGAGTCATCAACGATAAGCACACTATCATCATTGCAATGACCAACACTACTCACCATAACATTACCTTGTGGCAATCCACATGTAGGTGAAGTAGAAGAAGTTGAGAAGGCAACACGGCCGGAGGTGGAGGGAGAACAATCATCCCCACAAATCTTGGACACACCATATTTATCTTGAAGCTTTGTCCACAACTCATGAGCATCCCGGAACGGCATGAGTTGAAATATAACTACATTGCTCAAAGCATCGAAAAGCACATTAGAAACTTGAGCATTGAGATAAGAGTTTTTCTCATCCTCTAAAGATAATCTTTGGGGATCCTTTGGAGGAGAAAAACCCATATCTACAATTCGCTCTAAATTTGGGTCCATGACCCTAAAGAGATTAAGCATGCGAATTACCCAAACATCAAAATTTGTGCCATCGAAACTAAGAGTGTCAGAGAATCCTAATCCCCTAGTCGACATCTTTACTCTCTAGGCGGTTAAGCCTAACAAAGAGAGACGAGGCTCTGATACCAATTGAAAGATCGTGGATGTCGCCTAGAGGGGGGTGAATAGGCGCTTTAAAATAATTACGGTTTAGGCTTGAACAAATGCGGAATAAACCTAGCGGTTAATTTGTCAAGCACAAAACCTACAACAACTAGGCTCACCTATGTGCACCAACAACTTATGCTAAGCAAGATAAACTACTAGGTGATAGCAAGATATATGACAAGAAACAATATGGCTATCACAAAGTAAAGTGCATAAGTAAAGGGCTCGGGTAAGAGATAACCGAGGCACGCGGAGACGATGATGTATCCCGAAGTTCACACCCTTGCGGATGCTAATCTCCGTTTGGAGCGGTGTGGAGGCACAATGCTCCCCAAGAAGCCACTAGGGCCACCGTAATCTCCTCACGCCCTCGCACAATGCAAGATGCCGTGATTCCACTAAGGGACCCTTGAGGGCGGTCACCGAACCCGTACAAATGGCAACCCTTGGGGGCGGTCACCGAACCCGTACACTTTGGCAACCCTTGGGGGCGGTCACCGGTACCCGTCAAATTGCTCGGGGCGATCTCCACAACCTAATTGGAGACCCCGACGCTTGCCCGGAGCTTTACACCACAATGATTGAGCTCCGAACACCACCAACCGTCTAGGGCGCCCAAGCACCCAAGAGGAACAAGCTCAAGGGTACCAAGCACCCAAGAGTAATAAGCTTCTCAACTTGTAACTTCCACGTATCACCGTGGAGAACTCAAACCGATGCACCAAATGCAATGGAAAGGGCACACGGAGTGCCCAAGTCCTTCTCTCTCAAATCCCACCGAAGCAACTAATGCTAGGGAGGAAAATGAGAGGAAGAACAAGAAGGAGAACACAAAGAACTCCAAGGTCTAGATCCAAGGGGTTCCCCTCACATAGAGGAGAAAGTGATTGGTGGAAATGTGGATCTAGATATCCTCTCTCTTTTCCCTCAAAAACTAGCAAGAATCCATGGAGGGATTGAGAGTTAGCAAGCTCGAAGAAGGTCAACAATGAGGGAAGAACACGAGCTCAAAGGATAAGGTTCATTGGGGAAGAAGACCCCCTTTTATAGGAGGGGAAAAATCCAACCGTTATGCTCACAGCCTGCACAGATCGGTACTACCGCTCGTCCTCATGGTACTACCGCTAGGGATAGCGGTACTACCTCAAAGGGTAGCGGTATTACTGCTTGGGAGCGGTACTAAAAAAATACATCCGTGCCTACCACCGCTGGACTTGTGGCGAGTTTTTGGTCAAGAGCGGAAGTAGCCATGGAAGTAGCCGCGGTAGTACCGCTCCCAAGAGCGGTAGTAAAAATTACATCCCCTCCAAGCGGTAGTACTGCTCCCACGAACGGTAGTACCGCTGCAGCTTTTATAAGGACACCAAAACTGACGCAACTTCTGCAAACGGACTCCGAATTCAACGAAACCAAGTTTGTTGGAGAGCTAGCGACAAGGGCTAACACAATCTTGATAGAAATAACAATAAGAAGCAAATTAGAAAAGGCCATAAGAAAATGGTGAGAACCCTTCCTCGAATAAGGCCGGTAAAACCTCCAACACCGAAAACGCAATAGAAGAAGCATGTGAACTCCGTTAACTCGAGCTTGTCATCAAGATGACCATAAGCTCTAAGACTCACAAAGAGAACCAAAAAAGAACCAAGAAAGATGATGCAAGGATGCAATGGTTTGAGCTCTCTACTAATGATACGATCAAGCTACCAACTTGAGAGCCCCCCTTGATAGTATGGCAAACGATCCTATAACCCGGCCTCCCAACTACCACCATGAGACCGGTAAAATAGAAAACCTATCAAGGGCAAACCTTTGCCTTGCACATGATCCACTTGAGCTAGATGATGACGATCTTGTCCTCCTCAAGATGGACCACCTTTCTTGATTGCGTTGGGTCGATGGAGACTAGATGATTGCTCCCCCATAGTCCACTATGGGTGAGCCACTCTTCGGCACATCTTCACAAGTCCATTGACACCACAATGGCTGGAAAGCTTCAAGCACTTGATCTCCTCGTGATGCTACACTTGAACTTGCACGCGGCAATCTTGATGACGATCACCACTTGATGTCATCCTTTCCATGGTTTGTATGATATCTTCCTCTTGATGCAAGCCCATGGACACGTACCTAACCCCACATAGAACCCTCACATAGACCATGGGTTAGTACACAAAGTGCAATGGACAATGCTTACCATACCATGGGATCACTTGATCCCTCTCGGTACATCTTCTACGCTTTGTGAGCTGATCAACTTGATTCACTCTTGACTTAGTCTTGATCAACCTTGAATATTTCCAACTCTCTTCATTTGGATGATGTCTTGAAGGTAAACATGAATGATCACACAATCTTCTTCTTCAAGACATGCTTGCAATAAGCTCAACACTCACATGACCAATCTTTGGATAATTCCTTAATAGCACCTTGGTCAACTCATAAACTCCTTGAAACCAACACATGGACTTCAAGAAATTCCTATGGACAAATCCTTCAAACATAACTCAATGCAACCATTAGTCCATACAGAATGTCATCAATTACCAAAACCACACATGGGGGCACCGCATGTCCTTTCAACTGCCACCAAGCTACAAAGGCTTCCTGATGAACTATAATATGCAAGGGATGAAAAAGACTACTCCCGAGCTCTTCACAATGCTTAAAGCTGTGGAGGTAGAAATCAAGAAGGAGCATCAAGTGTTGATGGTTAACAAGACCACTAGTTTCAAGAAAAGGGCAAAGGAAAGAAGGGGAACTTCAAGAAGAATGGCAAGCAAGTTGCTACTCCCGGGAAGAAACCCAAGTCTGGACCTAGGCCTGAAACTGAGTGCTTTTACTGCAAAGGGACTGGACACTTGAAGCGGAACTGCCCCAAGTATTTGGCGGATAACAAGGATGGCAAGATGAACAAAGGTATATTTGATATACATGTTATTGATGTGTACCTTACTAATGCTCGTAGTAGCGCCTAGTATTTGATACTGGTTCTGTTGCTCATATTTGCAACTCGAAAGGGGCTACAGATTAAACGAAGATTGGCTAAGGACGAGGTGACGATGCGCGTTGGAAATGGTTCCAAGGTCGATGTGATCGCCGTCGGCACACTACCTCTACATCTAACTTCGGATTAGTTTTAGACCTGAATAATTGTTATTTGGTGCCTGCGTTGGGCATGAACATTATATCTGGATCTTGTTTGATGCGAGACGGTTATACATTTAAATCAGAGAATAATGGTTGTTCTATTTATATGAGTAATATCTTTTATGGTCATGCACCCTTGAAGAGTGGTCTATTTTTGTTAAATCTCGATCGTGGTGATACACATATTCATAATATTGATGCCAAAAGATGCAAAGTCGATAATGATAGTGCAACATATTTGTGGCACTACCATTTAGGTCATATTGGTGTAAAGCGCATGAAGAAACTCCATGCAGTTGGACTTTTGGAATCACTTGATTATGAATCATTTGATGCTTGCGAACCATGCCTCATGGGGAAGATGAGTAAGACTCCGTTCTCCGAAAGAATGGAGCGAGCTACTGACTTACTGGATATAATACATACCGATGTATGCGGTCCGATGAGTGTTGAGGCTCGCGGCAGGTATCGTTATTTTCTGACCTTCACAGATGATTTGAGCAGATATGGGTATATCTACTTAATGAAACACAAGTCTGAAACATTTGAAAAGTTCAAAGAATTTCAGAGTGAAGTGGAAAATCATTGTAACAAGAAAATAAAGTTTCTACGATCTGATCGCGGAGGCAAATATTTGAGTTACGAGTTTGGTCTTCATTTAAAACAATGTGGAATAGTTTCGCAACTCACGCCACCTGGAACACCATAGCATAATGGTGTGTCCGAACGTCGTAACCGTACTTTATTAGATATGTGCGATCTATGATGTCTCTTATTGGTTTACCACTATCGTTTTGGGGTTATGCATTAAAGACAGATGCATTCACGTTAAATAGGGCACCATCTAAATCCGTTGGGATGACACCGTATGAACTGTGGTTTGGCAAGAAACCTGTCGTTTCTTAAAGTTTGGGGTTGCGATGCTTATGTGAAAAAGCTTCAGCCTGATAAGCTCGAACCCAAATTGGAGAAGTGCGTCTTCATAGGATACCCAAAACAAACTGTTGGGTACACCTTCTGTCACAGATCCGAAGGCAAAATATTTGTTGATAAGAATGGATCCTTTCTAGAGAAGGAGTTTCTCTCGAAAGAAGTGAGTGGGAGGAAAGTAGAACTTGATGAGGTAATTGTACCTTCTCTTGAATTGGAAAGTAGTTCATCACAGAAAACCATTCCCGTGATGCCTACACCAATTAGTGAGGAAGCTAATGATGATGATCATGAAACTTCAGATCAAGTTACTACCAAACCTCGTAGGTCAATCAGAGTACGTTCCGCACCAGAGTGGTACGGTAATCCTATTGTAGAAGTCATGTTACTAGACCATGACGAACCTACGAACTATGAGGAAGCGATGATGAACCCAGATTCCACGAAATGGATTGAGGCCATGAAATTTGAGATGAGATCCATGTATGAGAACAAAGTATGGACTTTGGTTGACTTGCCCGATGATCGGCAAGCCATAGAGAATAAATGGATCTTCAAGAAGAAGACTGACGCTCATGGTAATGTTACTGTCTACAAAGCTCGACTTGTTGCAAAAGGTTTTCGACAAGTTCAAGGAGTTGACTACGATGAGACCTTCTCACCCGTAGCGATGCTTAAGTCTGTCCAAATCATGTTAGCAATTGCCGCATTTTATGACTATGAAATATGGCAAATGGACGTCAAAACTGCATTCCTTAATGGATTTCTTAAAGAAAGTTGTATATGATGCAGCCAGAAGGTTTTGTCGATCCTAAAGGTGCTAACAAGTGTGCAAGCTCCAGCGATCCATTTATGGACTGCTGCAAGCATCTCGGAGTTGGAATATACGCTTTGGTAGTGTGATCAAAGCATATGGTTTTATACAGACTTTCGGAGAAGCCTGTATTTACAAGAAAGTGAGTGGGAGCTCTGTAGCATTTCTAATATTATATGTGGATGACATATTGTTGATTGGAAATGATATAGAATTTCTGGATAGCATAAAAGGATACTTGAATAAGAAGTTTTTCAATGAAAGACCTTGGTGAAGCTGCTTATATATTGGGCATCAAGATCTATAGAGATAGATCAATACGCTTAATAGGACTTTCACAAAGCACATACCTTGATAAAGTTTTGAAGAAGTTCAAAATGGATCAGTCAAAGAAAGGGTTCTTGCCTGTGTTACAAGGTGTGAAGTTGAGTCGGACTCAATGCCCGACCACTGCAGAAGATAGAGAGAAAATGAAAGTCATTCCCTATGCCTCAGCCATAGGTTCTATCATGTATGCAATGTTGTGTACCAGACCTGATGTGTGCCTTGCTATAAGTTTAGCAGGGAGGTACCAAAGTAATCCAAGAGTGGATCACTGGACAGCAGTCAAGAACATCCTGAAGTACCTGAACAGGACTAAGGATATGTTTCTTGTTTATGGGGGTGACAAAGAGCTCGTCGTAAATGGTTACGTCGATGGTAGCTTTGACACTGATCTAGATGACTCTAAGTCACAAACCGGATACGTATTTATATTGAATGGTGGAGCTGTCAGTTGGTGCAGTGATACGTCTCCGTCGTACCTACTTTTCCAAACACTTTTGCCCTTGTTTTGGACTCTAACTTGCATGATTTGAATGGAACTAACCCGGACTGACGCTGTTTTCAGCAGACTTTCCATGGTGTTATTTATGTGCAGAAACAAAAGTTCTCAGAATGACCTGAACTCCACGGAACATCTTTTTGGAAAGTATTAAAAATACTGGAAGAAGAATCTACGTCAGGGGGCCCACACCCTGTCCACGAGGGTGGGGGGCGCACCTGCCCCCCTGGGCGCGCCCCTGCCTCGTGGGCCCCCTGACACTCCACCGACCTCAACTCCAACTCCATATATTCACTTTCGGGGAGAAAAAAATCAGAGAGAAGGATTCATCACGTTTTACGATACGGAGCCGCCGCCAAGCCCTAAAACCTCTTGGGAGGCCTGATCTGGAGTCCATTCGGGGCTCCGCAGAGGGGGATTCGTCGCCGTCGTCATCATCAACCATCCTCCATCACCAATTTCATGATGCTCACCACCGTGCGTGAGTAATTCCATCGTAGGCTTGCTAGACGGTGATGGGTTGGATGAGATCTATCATGTAGTCGAGTTAGTTTTGTTAGGGTTTGATCCCTAGTATCCACTATGTTCTGAGATTGATGTTGCCAGGACTTTACTATGCTTAATGCTTGTCACTAGGGCCCGAGTGCCATGATTTCAGATCTGAACCTATTATGTTTTCATGAATATATGTGAGTTCTTGATCCTATCTTGCAAGTCTATAGTCACCTACTATGTGTTATGATCCGGTAACCCCGAAGTGACAATAATCGGGACCACTCCCGGTGATGACCATAGTTTGAGGAGTTCATGTATTCACTATGTGTTAATGCTTTGTTCCGGTACTCTATTAAAAGGAGGCCTTAATATCCCTTAGTTTCCATTAGGACCCTGCTTCCACGGGAGGGTAGGACAAAAGATGTCATGCAAGTTCTTTTCCATAAGCACGTATGACTATATTCGGAATACATGCCTACATTACATTGATGAATTGGAGCTAGTTCTGTGTCACCCTATGTTATGATTGTTACATGATGAACCGCATCCGGCATAATTCTCCATCACCGATCCAATGCCTACGAGCTTTTCACACATTGTTCTTTGCTTATTTACTTTTCCGTTGCTACTATTACAATCACTACAAAACCCAAAAATATTACTTTTGCTACTGTTACTGTTACTTCCATATTACTTTGCTACTAAATACTTTGCTGCAGATACTAAGTTATCCAGGTGTGGTTGAATTGAAAACTCAACTGCTAATACTTGAGAATATTCTTTGGCTCCCCTTGTGTCGAATCAATAAATTTGGGTTGAATACTCTACCCTCGAAAACTGTTGCGATCCCCTATACTTGTGGGTTATCAAGACTATTTTCTGGCGCCGTTGCCGGGGAGCATAGCTCTATTCTTTGAGTCACTTGGGATTTATATCTGCTGGTCACTATGAAGAACTTGAAAGACGAGAAACCAAAAATTTATCCCTCAACACGAGGGGAGGTAAGGAACTGCCATCTAGCTCTGCACTTGATTCACCTTCTGTTTTGAGTAAGCTTGCGACACCTAAACCTGCTTCTGCTATTCGTTCTGATATGTCGCATGTTATTGATGATGCCACTTCTGCTATGCATGATACTTATGATGAAACTACTTCTATGCTTCATACTACTGTGTCACTTGGTGAATTTCTTGATGAACAACTTGCTAGGGTTAGAGAGAATGAAATTATTGAAACTGATAACATTGATGAAAGTGATGATGAAGACTCTCCCCCTAATAAATATGAATCGCCTGTTGTTCATGAGGGTTATGTTTTGGAAAAAGAAGCTGCTATAGCTATTTTAGCTTGCAAAGATAGATACGAGCTCAAGAGGTTATTAGCTAAATGGAAGAAGCAATCTCTTAATGCTAGAATGAAACCTGACCCTGCTTTTGCTACTTCACCTATCTGTGTTACTGATAAGGATTATGAATTCTCTGTTGATCCTGATGTAATTACTTTGGTTGAATCTGATCCTTTTCATGGCTATGAATCTGAAACTGTTGTGGCACATCTTACTAAATTAAATGATATAGCCACCCTGTTCACTAATGATGAGAAATCTCGCTACCTTTATAGCCTTAAAATATTTTCGTTCTCATTAAAGGGTGATGCTAAGATATGGTTTAATTCTCTTGATCCTGGTTGTGTGCATAGTCCCAAGGATATGATTTATTACTTCTCTGCTAAATATTTCCCTGCTCATAAGAAACAAGCTGCTTTAAGGGAAATATATAATTTTGTGCAAATTGAAGAAGAGAGTCTCCCACAAGCTTGGGGGAGGCTTCTCCAGTTACTTAATGCTTTGCCTGATCATCCTCTTAAGAAAAATAAAATACTTGATATCTTTTATAATGGACTAACCTATGCTTCCAAAGATTACCTGGATAGTTGTGTTGGTTCTGTTTTCAGGGAAAGAACACCGAATGAAGCTGAAATTCTATTGAATAATATGTTGACGAATGAAAATAATTGGACACTTCCTGAGCCAGCTCCTGAGCCAATTCCTGAGCATATTCCTAAACCAACTCCGAAGAAGAGAGGTGTTCTATTTCTCAGTCCTGAAGATATGCAAGGGGCAAACAAATCTATGAAAGAAAAAGGTATAAAAGCTGAAGATGTTAAGAATTTACCTCCTATTGAAGAAATACATGGTCTTAATTTACCGCCTGTTGAAGAAACATATGATCTTAATCCTTTACCTATTGAAGAAACTCATGGTCTTGATAACCCGACACAGGTAGTAAAGGTAAATTCTCTCTATAGATTTGATGAAGGTGATATTCCTCACTATAAGTCTGCTAGACAATTGAAATACAATTCCGATATGCTTGAACACTTGAGTAATTACATGGCTAATGTTAAGGGTGAACTTAAACTCATTATTAAACATGCTTCTATGGTTACCACTCAAGTAGAACAAGTACTTAAGGCTCAAAATGATTTGCTCAATGAATTGAATAGTAAGAATAATGATTATGCTGTTAGAGTGGCTACTAGAACTGGTAAAATGACTCAGGAACCTTTGTATCCTGAAGGCCATCCTAAGAGAATTGAACAAGATTCTCAAAGAAATAATATTGATGCACCTAGTCCTTCTAAAAAGAAGAAAAAGAAAAATGATAGGACTTTGCATGCTTCTAGTGAACCTATTGCTGAACCACCTGAGAATCCAAATGATATTTCTATTTCTGATGCTGAAACACAATCTGGTAATGAACATGAACCTAGTGAAAATGTTAATGATGATGTTCATGATGATGCTCAACCTAGTAATGATAATGATGTAGAAATTGAACCTGCGGTTGATCTTGATAACTCACAATCAAAGAATCAATGTTATGATAAGAGAGACTTTGTTGCTAGGAAACATGGTAAAGAAAGAGAACCTTGGGTTCAGAAACCCATGCCTTTTCCTCCCAAACCATCCAAGAAAAAGGATGATGAGGATTTTGAGCGCTTTGCTGAAATGATTAGACCTATCTTTTTGCGTATGCGATTAACTGATATGCTCAAAATGAATCCTTATGCTAAGTATATGAAAGAAATTGTCACTAATAAAAGAAAG
Source organism: Triticum aestivum (assembly GCF_018294505.1). Lineage (NCBI taxonomy): Eukaryota > Viridiplantae > Streptophyta > Magnoliopsida > Poales > Poaceae > Triticum > Triticum aestivum. The sequence continues at coordinate 134,569,273 of NC_057805.1, read as the reverse complement.
ATACCGGAAGCTGAGATTTCCACCATGCTTGCTAATTATACTTTTAAGGGTGGAATACCTAAGAAACTTGGAGATCCAGGAGTACCCACTATACCATGCTCCATTAAAAGAAACTATGTTAAAACTGCTTTATGTGATCTTGGAGCCGGTGTTAGTGTTATGCCTCTCTCTTTATATCGTAGACTTGATTTGAATAAGTTGACACCTACTGAAATATATTTGCAAATGGTTGATAAATCAACTGCTATACCTGTCGGTATTTGAGGATGTGCCTGTTGTGGTTGCAAACGTTACTATTTTAATGGACTTTGTTATTCTTGATATTCCCGAGGACGATAGTATGTCTATTATTCTTGGAAGACCCTTTTTGAATACTGCAAGGGCTGTTGATTGCAACAAAGGCAATGTCACTTTTCATGTTAATGGTAATGAGCATACGGTACACTTTCCGAGGAAACAACCTCAAGTTCATAGTATCAATTCTATTGGAAAAATTCCATCGATTATATTTGGAGGTTTTCAATTTCCTCTTCCTACTGTCAAGAAGAAATATGATATTCTTACTATTGGGGATGTGCATATCCCCGTTGAGGTAACATAGTGTTATTCGAAATTTCTCCGGTTCCATGTTATTCGGAACGAGTTTGTTAACAAGACTTGATCAACCTTGTTAGTGGATTCCTTTTGATGAGCATGAGATGGATGAAACTAGAAAGCACAACCTTTTGTGCCCTCTTTCTACTTTCTGTTATTTAGTTGAAATAAAGTAAAAATAGTATTTTTCTGTCAGTTTTCTGATTTATCCGTGCAATATAAAAATACCCCGAAAATAAAAGTTCTCCAAATGCCCTGAAAATGGAATATGATTTTTCTGGAATATGTGAGAACATCTGGCACTGAGAACACAGCAGGGGGAGCAAGCACCTGGCCCCGAGGGTCCAGGGCGCTCCCACCCCTACAGGGCGCGCCCCCTGCCTCGTGGGCCCATGGTGGCTCCCCTCCACTTATTCCTGCACCCACACACTTCTTCCTCCCAAAAAATCACCATCCAGCTCAAGCACGAGTTCTAGATCATTTTGCTGCAATTTTCGATCTCCTTGCTCAAAGCACCTCTCACAAAACTGCTTGGGGGGATTGTTCCTTGGTATGTGACTCCTCCATTGGTCCAATTAGTTTTTTGTTCTAGTGCTCTATTTGTTGCAAATTTGTGCTACCTAGGTGACCATGTTCTTGAGCTTGCATGTCAAATTTATATGGTTCCAAGTAGTTCTAATGCGTGATATAGTCTCTAGGCACTTGTAGGAGTAGTTGCTATCAATTTTGTTAAGTTTGGTTCACTTTTATTTGAAGTTACTAAAAATTTCAGAATTTTTCAGAAAATAATGAAGAGATTTTTTAGGGGCTCATCGAGCCGAAGCTCGAAGGAAAAGCAAAATGAAGAAGCACAGAGGCCCAAATATAATCTGCCCCGCACCGCGGAGGTTCGGCCGTGTGAATGGCCTTCCGATGATTTCTTGAGAGAAGCCGGGATTTACAATGATTTTTATGTATTGGCTGAGAATGCAGGCCTCACCGACTTCCTCCGCGACCAACGCGAACAGTATCTCTTACTCACCAATAATTTTGTGCAAAACTTCTACTATTATCCTAAGGAAACACCTCCTTCAGTAGAGTTTCATTTATATGATGTTGTTAAGAAGATGCCACTAGATGAATTTTGCAAGGTTTGCAAAATACCTTTTGAGGGTAGTTTAGAGGAACCACATAGTAAAGATGTGGACGGGTTTATTGACACTATTACTATGGGGGAAACCAGGAAGGTTTCCGATGCAAGAATCACTAGCATACATTTTCCTGTTTTACGCTACTTTGCCATATTTGCTAGTCGTTGCTTAATTGGTCGCGGAAACTGTGGAAACCTTAGTGTTCCTGGTATTATCATTTTGTTCCATGGTTTATTCTGCGATAACACTGTTAGTATGGGCGGTATTATTGCTAAACGGTTAAGTTTGAACCATACAAAGGGCCCCATCTTTGGAGGTATTTATGCTTCACGCCTTGCTGCACATTATAACATACCTATTAGGCACTATGAAAAAGAAGAAAAATTGCTTCCCAATGCTTATTTAGATTATAAGAGTATGATAGCGCATGACTTTATTGTTAAGAATAGGGAAGGGGCTCTTAAATACAAATTATTCTTTGATAAACATCACCCTGAGACTATTACCTTGCCTGCTCCCTCCTTGTTTAATTTATCTGCAGGTCTGTATCTCGTTCCGTTGGCAGCTATTCACGCCTACCGGAACCCTACACCAGCCACGGAGCCGGAACCACAATTTGAGCCTCCACGACAGTCTAACTACCAGTGGGATCCGGAGATGATTTCCAACCAATGGCAATCAGAGTCTTCTTCATCTCAGTACGACCCCGGCTACAACTATGGATATCCGCCAGGCCATCTGTGGCAATAAACCAACTTAGGCCAAAAGCCTAAGCTTGGGGGAGTACGTATTTCCCACCGACATTACATTTATGTTCACACACACTCATTGCTAGATGTCGGTGCTCATACTCTTTCACTGTAATATCCATGCTAGTTTATTTTATTTTTCTTGCTTTCTTCTTGTGTGTTTGAAAAATCTTAAGAAAAACAAAAAAAATAGTGTAGCTTCTAGCTAATTTACTTTTCTTGCTGTAGTAGTAATAATTAAAAATGAAAACCAAAAAATATTTCCCGTTCTTCTTCTGCTTGTTGGGAGATTTCCCGTGTAAATAGTTTTTATTTCTTTTCTTTGGGGGTCGATAGGAGAAGACCATAATTAAATTGTTGAAGTGGCTCTTATATGCATTATTGTCGATTTAACCAAGAGCCCATATTGCCTTGTCTTCTCCTATTTATTGAATGCTCGCAGATTCCAGCTTAGTCCAATGCACGTGCACTATTATTATTATTATTCACATCGTTAGGTCGTGCAAGTGAAAGGCAATTATGATGATATATGATGGACTGACTGAGATGAGAAAAGCTGGTATGAACTCGACCTCTCTTGTTTTTGTAAATATGATTAGTTCATCGTTCCTGATTCAGCCTATTATGAATAAACATGTTTGCAATGACAATTAGAGATCATAGTTGCTCGTGCCATGCTTGATTAGCTATGAGTTATAATGGTTTACCTTGCGTGCCAACATGCTATTAAAATGGTTGTGATGTGGTATAGTGGGGTGGTATCCTCCTTTGGATGATTTAAGTGACTCGACTTGGCACATGTTCACACATGTAGTTGAAACAAATCAACACAGCCTTCACGATATTTATGTTCATGGTGGATTATATCCTACTCATGCTTGCACTCAATGTTTATTAATTTTAATGCATGTTCATGACTGTTGTCGCTCTCTAGTTGGTCGCTTCCCAGTCTTTTGCTAGCCTTCACTTGTACTAAGCGGGAATACTGCTTGTGCATCCAATCCCTTAAACCCCAAAGTTATTCCATATGAGTCCACTATACCTTCCTATATGCGGTATCTACTTGCCGTTCCAAGTAAATTTGTATGTGCCAAACTCTAAACCTTCAAATGAAATTCTGTTTTGTATGCTCGAATAGCTCATGTATCAACTAGGGTTGTCCGTATCTTCCATGCTAGGCGGGTTATTCTCAAGAGGAGTGGACTCCGCTCCTCACTCACGAGAAAATGGCTGGTCACCGGGATGCCCAGTCCCATGCTTTATGCAAACTAAATCAAAATAATTGCAAACAAAACTCCCCCTGGGACTGTTGCTAGTTGGAGGCACTCGTTGTTTCGAGCAAGCCATGGATTGATGCTTGTTGGTGGAGGGGGAGTATAAACTTTACCATTCTGTTTGGGAACCGCCTATAATGTGTGTAGCATGGAAGATATCGTCATCTCTTGGTTGTTATGTTGACAATGAAAGTATGCCGCTCAAAATATTATTTATCTCTATTTAAAATCGAGCTCTGGCACCTCTACAAATCCCTGCTTCCCTCTGCGAAGGGCCTATCCATTTACTTTTATGTTGAGTCATCACCCTCTTATTAAAAAGCACTAGCTGGAGAGCGCTGCTGTCATTTGCATCCATTACTATTAATTTATATTGGGTATGACTATGACTGGATCTCTTTTACCATGAATTACAATGTTTAGTCAGTCCTTGATCTTTAAAGGTGCTCTGCATTTATGTTTTGCGGTCTCAGAAAGGGCTAGCGAGATACCATCCTGTTATATCATATTATGATTGTTTTGAGAAAGTGTTGTCATCCGAGATTTATTATTATTGCTCGCTAGTTGATTATGCCATTGATATGAATAAACATGAGACCTAAGAGTTATTGTGAATGTGGTTAGTCATAATCTTTGCTGAAAACTTGAATGCTGGCTTTACATATTTACAACAACAAGAGCAAACAGAGTTTGTAAAAAGTTTTCTTTATCACTTTCAGTTTATCAACTGAATTTCTTGAGGACAAGCAAAGGTTTAAGCTTGGGGGAGTTGATACGTCTCCGTCGTATCTACTTTTCCAAACACTTTTGCCCTTGTTTTGGACTCTAACTTGCATGATTTGAATGGAACTAACCCAGACTGACGCTGTTTTCAGCAGACTTTCCATGGTGTTATTTATGTGCAGAAACAAAAGTTCTCGGAATGACCTGAAACTCCACGGAACATCTTTTTGGAAAATATTAAAAATACTGGAAGAAGAATCCACGTCAGGGGGCCCACACCCTGTCCACGAGGGTGGGGGCGCGCCTGCCCCCCTGGGCGCGCCCCCTGCCTCGTGGGCCCCCTGACGCTCCACCGACCTCAACTCCAACTCCATATATTCACTTTCGGGGAGAAAAAAATCAAAGAGAAGGATTCATCGCGTTTTACGATACAGAGCCACCGCCAAGCCCTAAAACCTCTCGGAAGGGCTGATCTGGAGTCCGTTCGGGGCTCCGGAGAGGGGGATTCGTCGCCGTCGTCATCATCAACCATCCTCCATCACCAATTTCATGATGCTCACCGCCGTGCGTGAGTAATTCCATCATAGGCTTCCTGGACGGTGATGGGTTGGATGAGATCTATCATGTAATCGAGTTAGTTTTGTTAGGGTTTGATCCCTAGTATCCACTATGTTTTGAGATTGATGTTGCCAGGACTTTGCTATGCTTAATGCTTGTCACTAGGGCCCGAGTGCCATGATTTCAGATTTGAACCTATTATGTTTTCATGAATATATGTGAGTTCTTGATCCTATCTTGCAAGTCTATAGTCACCTACTATGTGTTATGATCCGGCAACCCCGAAGTGACAATAATCGGGACCACTCCCGGTGATGACCATAGTTTGAGGAGTTCATGTATTCACTATGTGTTAATGCTTTGTTCCGGTACTCTATTAAAAGGAGGCCTTAATATCCCTTAGTTTCCATTAGGACCCCGCTGCCACGGGAGGGTAGGACAAAAGATGTCATGCAAGTTCTTTTCCATAAGCACGTATGACTATATTCGGAATACATGCCTACATTACATTGATGAATTGGAGCTAGTTCTGTGTCACCCTATGTTATGATTGTTACATGATGAACCGCATCCGGCATAATTCTCCATCATCGATCCAATGCCTACGAGCTTTTCACACATTGTTCTTTGCTTATTTACTTTTCCGTTGCTACTGTTACAATCACTACAAAACCCAAAAATATTACTTTTGCTACTGTTACCGTTACTTCCATATTACTTTGCTACTAAATACTTTGCTGCAAATACTAAGTTATCCAGGTGTGGTTGAATTGACAACTCAACTGCTAATACTTGAGAATATTCTTTGGCTCCCCTTGTGTCGAATGAATAAATTTGGGTTGAATACTCTACCCTCAAAAACTGTTGCGATCCCCTATACTTCTGGGTTGTCATGCTGTTCCAAGCAATGCGTCGTGGCGGGATCTCCATGAGAAGCGGAGTACATAGCTGCTTCAGAAGCAGCAAATGAAGGGTTCTGGATGAAGAAGTTCATATCCGATCTAGGTGTAATACCTAGTGCATTGGATCAAATGAAAATCTTTTGTGACAATACTGGAGCAATTGCCTTAGCGAAGGAATCCAGATTTCACAAGAGAATCAAACACATCAAGATACACTTCAACTCCATCCGTGATCAAGTCAAGGAGGGAGACATAGAGATTTGCAAAATACATACGGATCTAAATGTTGCAGACCCGTTGACTAAGCCTCTTCCACGAGCAAAACATGATCAACACCAAGACTCCATGGGTGTTGGAATCATTACAATATAATCTAGATTATTGACTCTAGTGCAAGTGGGAGACTGAAGAAAATATGCCCTAGAGGCAATAATAAAGTTGTTATTTATATTTCCTTATATCATGATAAATGTTTATTGTTCATGCTAGAATTGTATTAACCGGAAACTTGATACATCTGTGAATACATAGACGATACATAGTGTCCCTAGTATGCCTCTACTAGACTAGCTCGTTAATCAAAGATGGTTAAGTTTCCTAACCATAGACATGTGTTCTCATTTGATGAGCGAGATCACATCATTAGGAGAATGATGTGATGGACAAGACCCATCCGTTAGCATAGCAAAATGATCGTTAAGTTTTATTGCTATTGCTTTCTTCATGACTTATACATATTCCTTTGACTATGAGATTATGCAACTCCCGAATACTGGAGGAATACCTTGTGTGCTATCAAATGTCACAACGTAACTGGGTGATCATAAAGATGTTGTACAAGTATCTCCGAAGGTGTTTGTTGGGTTGGCATAGATCGAGATTAGGATTTGTCACCCCAAGTATCGGAGAGGTACCTCTGGGCCTTCTCGGTAATACACGTCATGATAAGCCTTGCAAGCAATGTGACTAATGAGTTAGTTGCGGGATGATGTATTACGGAACGAGTAAGGAGACTTGCCGGTGACGAGATTGAACTAGGTATGCATATATCGACGATCGAATCTCGGGCAAGTAACATACCGATGACAAAGGGAATGACGTATGTTGTCATTGCGGTTTGACCGACAAAGATCTTTGTAGAATATGTAGGAACCAATATGAGCATCTAGGTTCCGCTGTTGGTTATTGACCGGAGATGTGTCTCGGTCATGTCTACATACTTCTCGAACCCGTAGGGTCCGCACACTTAACGTTCGATGACGATTTGTATTATGAGTTATGTGTTTTGGTGACCGAAGATTGTTTGGAGTCCCGGATGAGATCACGGACATGACGAGGAGTCTCGAAATGGTCAAGAGGTAAAGATTGATATATTGGATGATAGTATTCGGACACCGGAAGTGTTTCAGAATGTATCGGGTATGTATCGGAGCATCGGGGGGTTACCGGAACCCCCCGGGGGAAGATATGGGCCATAGGAGGGAGGCAAGGCAGCCCACAAGGGGGTGGCGCCCCCCATGGGGAGTCCGAATAGGACTAGGGGAGGGGCGCGGCCCCCCTTTCCTTCTCCTTCTCCCTCTCCTTCCCCCTTTCCCCCTCCGATAGAAGAGGGGGGCGAATTGGACTAGGAGTCCAAGTGGGACTCCCCCCACTTGGCGTGCCCCTAGGCCGGCCTCCTCCCCTCTCTCTCCTTTATATATGGGGTCGGGGGCACCACTAAGGCACATCAATTGTTCTTAGCCGTGTGTGGTGCCCCCTCCACCGTTTACTCCTCCGGTCATATTGTCGTAGTGCTTAGGCGAAGCCTTGCGCGGATCACTTCACCATCACCATCACCACGCCGTCGTGCTGACAAAACTCTCCCTCGACACTTTGCTGGATCAAGAGTTCAAGGGACGTCATCGAGCTGAACGTGTGCAGAACTCGGAGGTGTCGTACGTTTGGTGCTTGATCGGTTGAATCGAGAAGACGTTCGACTACATCAACCGCGTTAAGCTAACACTTCCACTTTTGGTCTATGAGGGTACGTGGACACACTCTCCCCCTCTCGTTGCTATGCATCTCCTAGATAGATCTTGCGTGAGTGTAGGAAAATTTTGAAATTGCATGCTACATTCCCTAACAAGTAGTTTACCACAAACCCGCGGGTCCATAGCTAGTAGCTAGATGGCTTCTTCTCTCTCTTTGATCTTCAATACAATGTTCTCCTCGATGTTCATGAAGATATATTCAATGTAATCTTATTTTGCGGTGCGTTTGTTGAGATCTGATGAATTGTGGGTTTAAGATCAGATTATCTATGAATATTATTTGAGTTTTCTCCGAACTCTTTTATGCATGATTAAGACATCTTTGTATTTCTCTCCGATCTATTGATTTGGTTTGGCCAGCTAGATTGATTTTTCTTACCATGGGAGAGGTGCTTTGTAATGGGTTCAATCCCGCGGTGTCCTCACCCAGTGACAGAAAGGGTAGCGAGGCACGTATTTTTATTGTTGCCATTAAGGATAAAAAGGTGGGGTCTATTCATATTGATTGGATCTATCCATCTACATCATGTCATCTTGCTTAAGGCGTTACTCCGTTCTTGTTAACTTAATACACTAGATGCATGCTGGATAGCGGTCGATGTGTGGAGTAATAGTAGGTAGATGCAGGCAGGAGTCGGTCTACTTGTCACGGATGTGATCCCTATATTCATGATCATTGCCTTAGATATCGTCATAATTATTCATTTTTCTATCAATTGCTCAATAGTAATTTTTCTACCCACCGTATGCGTTCTTTCAAGAGAGAATCCTCTAATGAAAATTATGGCCCCGGGGTCTATTCTTATCATCTTATTATCAGATCTATAAAACTAAAAACCCAAAAATACCTTACTGTAATTTATTCACCTTTACTTTATTTTGCATTTTTATTTATCTTTTATACCTATCTCTATGAGATCTCATCCTTGCAAGTAACCGTGAAGGGATTGACAACCCCTTTATCGCGTGGGTGCAAGTATTTGTTTGTTTGTGTAGGTGATATAATTGGAGACTTGTGTTTTCCTCCTACTGGATTAATACCTTGGTTCTTAACTTAGGGAAATACTTATCTCTACTTTGCTGCATCACCGTTTCCTCTTCAAGGAAAAAACCAACACAAAATCAAGAAGTAGCAACCAACCAGCAACTGGAAGAATAGTAGACATCAAAATTGTAATTAAGAGAGAAAAAATGTTGTTTATAGTTGCATTTTCGGAGTTTCAGAAGAAAGAAACTTTGTAAAGCTACTTAGGTGCTCTTATTTAGTTTATGTGGCCTACAAACTGTGCCGATTTTTTACTTGCTAAGTAAACTCACCTCTGTGCAATTCGTCTTGTACTATATATTGTATATACGAACCATCACGTTGGTTCATGTGATGCTATCCATGTAGAATAGTAAAGTCACCATGATTTTTGTGACTACATTAATGATTCATATATAATGAATATTAAGCGTTTGGTTTCAAACCATAATCTGCAGATAAAATTTGGGTTATCCATTATAAGCCCCGTAAAATCTATCATGGTTTGAGATGTCATGAAGCTAACTAAGCCTAACTCTGTAACTACAGATGCATCAAACCGGTGTGAACACATCACCTATATACAACTCTAGATGACACAACCTCTGTCCTTCAATTTATGAAATAAATCAACACCTAAAATGTGTCCATGTGTCACCCTATATTTTTTGAGTGCCAGCACACCAACCCTGAACCCAAGCGATATCAAACAATATATGCATAGCATCAAAATAAGTAAAATATATCTAAAAAACTCAAGTAAAAGAAACCAGGGCTGTTGGGGATATTACCACTGGGCGTAAACCGGCCAGGAGAGGCCGGGTTAACTTCATAAGTAGTTCATCTGTATCTGAAGCCCATGAAGACAGACGGTGACGCTTCATGAAGGCCCAGGGCTCAAAGCCGGTTTAAGGCCTGTAGACACAAACCGACATTGAGATGTAAACTTCTGTTGTAAGATAGAAGTAGCAGAGACCGAGCCGGACACGATTATGAGCCGGCCTCGGAGTCTGTAAACCGACGGGCGTCAACCCATGTATATAAGGGGACGACCCGGCGGCGGTTCAGGGAGAACAGACAACAACTCGAGACTCAGGCAAAGCGTATTCGCTCCCTGGTCATTGAAACCCCATCAATTCCATCACAACTAGACGTAGGCTTTACCTTCATCGTAAGGGGCCGAACTAGTATAAAACTCTCTTGCGTCCCTTGTCCGCTTTAACCCCTTTATGCTAACCCGTAGCGATGGCTCCATGACTAAGTCCTTTCTCTAGGACATCTGCCGTGATAAAACCACGACAGTTGGCGCCCACCGTGGGGCTATCGCACGATGGTTTCAAGTTCTTGGAGGGCAGCTTCGAAGGACTCAATGGTTACGCTGTGGGCCGGATGACCAAGAGTCATCGCGGCAAGCTCTACATCGACGATGCAGGCTGGGGCCCCGAGGCCGGCTCAATCGAGTACGGGTACCGGGTCCCCTTTGGTGGCATACACGTTTTCATTGGCAAGATCGGCGAACCGAGCCCTGAGCCGGACATCTGCACCGACCTCGTCGAAATGGCTCAGCGTGCAAGATCTGCCCGGGTCAAGCCTGTCATGAAGCGTGCCTTCGTGGGAGTTATCCATGGAAGTGAATCTGAGGATAGATGGGAATCTGGTGGTGAGACCGTCATTTATTCCGGCGACGAGTCATCGACTGGAGAGACCGAGTCATTATATCAGTTACAAGATGGCCGGATTGGGGGCTATTCCAATGGCGACAGTATTCCGGACCCCTTTGATCTGCCAAACCGGGTGGCGATCTTCATGGCCGGCACGCAACCAGTGCTCCACTCTTCGACCGCAGCGGCGATGATTTCCGGATCAGCAGCGGCGGCGGCGGCTGGGGCAGGAGGCCCTGTGCGACCGCCAGCTTAGGTTCTATCTGATTTGTTTGATGTGTTGGCAACGCTGATGGCGGAGGTTAACCCGGCGGATCAGGATGCACACAATGCGGAAATCGCGAAAGTGAAAGATCAGATCACCCAGGCAAAAACCGACTTAGCAGCTGAGGATACCAGGATAGCCGCGGAGCGGGCCGCTTTGGACGCACAAGCTTACCGGATTATGCTGGATCAGAGTGCGTCGAACGAAGTCCTGAAGAGGAGGCACCGATCTCGCCTGCCGCTGGTTTGTGACGCTAGAAATCTCTTTAACACCCCAGGAGCAGGGACCAGTAATCCGCCGGTAGTAAACCGGGCAGAGGCACCCGGAGTAGGGGCGCCGATTCAGCCACGTTTGGTGGATCCGCCTCGTCAGAACAACATTGTGGTACCTCATGTCCCCACACCACCGGGTCATTATTCTAACCCAATGGACAACATTGTCGCTGCCGCTTCACGGCTGGCGGCCATCCCGATCGAAGGCGATTCTCCAGCAGCGGTCGAGACGCGTCGGGTTAAGGAGCTTCTTCAGACAGCCTTGGTTCAACAGGAGGCTTATTCATATAGTCGCGATCGGATTCATTCCACTCCCCGTCCAAGCCGGAGTTACAACAGGCGTATGGATGAACCGGCAGTATCAAGCAATGCGCGGAACCGTGATCCGCCCCGTGGCCATAACCCAGCGGGTGGTGCTGGTGATGCTCAGGAGGTGGTGGACCGGGCTCGGGCACGCAGAGAGGCCGAGTTAGCGGCACGCACGAGGCCCATCAGCTTACTCCGGTTCGTCCAACCACATCGGTGGAACCAGGAGTTACCTCTAGTTCCTTGGGAGTGCCATGTCTTGTCCCAGCGTTGCGCAATGTGCGCCTGCCCAAGGATTTCAAGGGCCCGCGCAAGGTGCCGAATTACACCGCCGATTTATCCCCTGAAACATGGGTTGAAAGCTACGAGATGGCCATGGAGATGCTGGACGTGGATGATGCGGCATGTGCGAAGTACTTCACCATGATGCTAGAAGGAACGGCCCACACTTGGCTAAAGAGCTTACCGGCTAATTCTATCAGGTCATGGGCCGAGTTGAGAGCCCAGTTTGTTCAGAATTTCAAGGATACATGCAAGCAGCCCATGTCAATTGTGGACTTAGCTGCCTGTGTCCAGGAGGAAGGAGAGTCAACAACCCATTGGGTGCGCCGGGTTTCAGAGATTTTACATTCATCAGACCGCATCAACACTGACACCGCAGTTTTAACATTGGAAGGCAATTGCCGGTTTCAACCCTTGAAGTTGAAGTTGGGACGGCTCAAACGTCATTGTAATGACATGGGAACCCTCATGGCTGCACTAGTGAAGTATGCCGACTCTGATAGTACCAAGGATCCCGAGTCTGACGATGATAAGACAGGGAAGGGAAAGAAGAGCGGCAACGCCAAGGGGCAGCACCACAACCCGGCGGGTCATGGAAACGGCGGCAAGCGTAAAGCGGACCACGGTTTAGACTTTGTGGCTAACACTAATACACACGACAAGGGCCAGCGGCGTAAGGGTAAACCGCCCCGGCGCAATGGAATGCCGAATCCTAATCCGGACCGTTTGTCGTATCTGTTGAACCAGCCCTGTCCAAAGCATGGGACGAAGGAGGAAGCATCTACACACCTCTGGAAAGATTGTTATATCATGCAAGAGTTCGAAATTTCCGATTCTTTCCGGTATGATCATGGATCAAGAGGCGGTTCGGGCTCTGGCTCTCATGGGCCGGGTTATGGCGCAGGAAATTCCGGTTCAGGATTCCATGGCAATCAGGGTGGACATAACAATCAAAGTAATCAAGGTAACCAAGGTGGCTATAATCATCAGGGCAATCAGCAGCAGCAGCAGTCGGGTTACCAGAGCAACCCGAAGCAGTTGAATAGCGGACAATATCATGTCTTCACCACTAGCTTGGACAAGCGCAATCAGAAGCTTCATAAAAGGGTGGTGAATGCCGTTGAACCAGCGGTGCCCCGTTATTTGCGCTGGTCTGAGCAGCCCATTGTGTGGAGTAGAGACGATCATCCACCCCGGGTTGACAATCCGGGTCATCTGGCTCTGGTGGTGGCACCTCAGGTGGGAGGTTATAAGTTCACTAAGGTACTCATGGATGGAGGGAGTAGTATCAATATCCTTTATTATGAAACCTTCCGTCGCATGGGGCTAATAGATAAAAATCTTAAACCATCCAATACGATGTTCCATGGTGTGGTGCCTGGTAAGTCGGCATATCCTGTTGGTAAGATAGCTCTGGAGGTGGCTTTTGGAGATGAGCATGACTCGAGATCAGAAACCTTGACCTTTGAAGTGGTGAAAATCAGAAGCCCGTATCATGCCCTATTTGGATGGCCAGCTTATGCTAAGTTTATTGCACGGCCTTGTTATGTCTATCTACAGCTCAAGATGCTGGGTCACAAGGGAACTATAACCGTGCATGGAAGCCGCAAGATTGCTCTGGAGTGTGAGGAAGGTGATGCGGCTTATGCTGAGTCGGTTTGTGCAACAGAGGAGTTGAAGTTTTACAAGGACAATGTTGATCCGGCAGATATGACTTCGTTGAAGAAACCAACTACGGAGCATGATCCGGCCCTGAAGTTTAAATCGGCTGATGAGACTAAACTTGTTGACTTCGTACCTGGCGATTCGTCCAAGCAGTTTAGCATCAGCGCTAACTTGGATCCGAAATAGGAAAGCGCGCTCATCGAGTTCATCCGTGAGAATCGGGACATCTTTGCATGGAAGCCTTCTGACATGCCTGGTGTACCGAGAGAACTCGCTGAGCACACTCTCAATGTTGATCCTAAGTATAAACCGGTCAAGCAATTTCTCCGCCGGTTCAATGAAGAAAGACGCAAAGCTATTGGAGAAGAAGTAGCCAGGCTCTTGGCGGCTGGGTTTATCGTTGAAGTATTCCATCCTGAGTGGTTGGCTAATCCAGTGCTGGTCCTCAAGAAGAATGGCACTTGGCGTATGTGTGTGGACTACACAGATCTCAACAAAGCTTGTCCAGCAGATCCTTTTGCCCTCCCCCGTATTGATCAAATTATTGATGCTACGGCGGGTTGTGAGCGTTTAAGTTTTTTGGATGCATATTCTGGTTATCATCAGATCAAAATGGCAGTTAAGGACCAGGAGAAGACAGCCTTCGTAACTCCCTTTGGAGCCTTCTGCTATGTGTCCATGCCCTTTGGGCTGAAGAGTGCACAGGCAACTTATCAACGGTGTGTGCAGAATTGTCTTCATAAACAGATCGGCCGCAATGTTCATGCCTATGTGGATGATATTGTGGTAAAATCAAGGAAGAAGGAGACATTGATTGATGACTTGAAGGAAACCTTTAATAACCTGCGGGTTTATAAAATGATGCTTAATCCGGCCAAATGTGTCTTTGGTGTACCTGCAGGGAAGCTCCTGGGCTTTTTGGTGTCTAACAGGGGCATTGAGGCTAATCCGGAAAACATCAAAGCCATCACCTCCTTGGCTAAACCAAAGTGTATCAATGATGTTCAACGCCTGGCAGGCCGAATTGCCGCGTTGAGCCGTTTTGTCAGTCGCCTCGGCGAGAAGGCCATCCCTTTATATCAGATGCTGAAGAAAACGGATAACTTCGTCTGGAGTGACGCTGCTAATGAAGCATTTGAGGACTTAAAGCGGCAGCTAGCTAATCCGCCAGTTCTCGCTGCTCTGGTTGACAAAGGGCCATTGTTGCTATATGTGGCAGCTAACGCTCGGGCTGTTAGTGTGGCTATTATGGTGGAGCGCAAGGAGGCAGGAAAGGAATATCCGGTTCAGCGGCCGGTTTAGTATATTAGTGAGGTACTCATTGAATCCAATCAGAGGTACCCGCATTGGCAAAAATTGGTGTATGGGGTTTTCATGGCAAGCCGGAAGCTTAAGCAGTATTTCCAGGGTCATCCCATCACGGTGGTCAGCTCTGCTCCTTTGGGGGATATAATCCAGAATAGGGAGGCAACTGGTCGAATTGCTAAGTGGGCTATCGAGCTCGGGCCTCACGGGTTGAAATACATACCCCGAACGGCGATCAAATCTCAGGCACTTGTGGATTTCATCAATGATTGGACAGAATTACAAGTGCCAGAAGAGAAGCCGGATCACACTTATTGGACTATTCATTTTGATGGATCTAGGCAATTGGAGGGCTCGGGGGCTGGAGTCGTGTTAACTTCCCCACGAGGTGATAAGTTTTGTTATGTTCTCCGTTTAATGTTCCCTTGCACTAATAATGCAGCTGAATATGAGGCCTTACTCCATGGTCTTCGGATGGCTAAGGAGATGAATCTCAGCCGAGTTAAGTGCTTCGGTGACTCGGATCTGGTGGCTCAACAAGTGTCCGGCACTTGGGATTCCAAGGACCCACTAATGGCAGCATATCGTCGTGAGGTGGATATTGTTGCAGGTCACTTCAAAGGTTATCAGGTGGATCATGTGGACCGGCGGAAGAATGAAGCGGCAGACGCTTTAAGCCGCCTGGGTTCCCAACGTAAACCGGTTCCACCTAATGTCTTCCTGGATGTCTTGCATAATCCGTCCGTCAAGCTCCCTGGTGAAGAGGATTTGGCTGTTCCTGACCCGAAGGCTCAGTTGGCGGCAGCTCTACATGTTATCCCGGATTGGACGGTTCCGTATCTGGCGTATATAAACCGGGGCGAGTTACCGGAGGATGAAACTTTGGCCAGACAGATAACCCGGCGGTCCAAGTCCATGACTATTATCAATGGAGAGTTACATCATTGCAGTGTGACAGGGGCGTTTCAACACTGTGTATCTCCTGAGGAAGGCCGTGAAATTTTGCATGAGATCCACGAAGGAGATTGTGGACACCACGCCGGTTCAAAATCTTTGGTGGCCAAGGCGTTTTGTCACGGTTTCTATTGGTTGACAGCTCATGCTGATGCCGAGGACTTGGTTAAAAGATGTGATGGCTGTCAGAAATTCTCACGGCGTGCTCATGTACCAGCTCAAGAATTGAGGATGATTCCAATCACCTGGCCGTTTGCAACTTGGGGGCTGGATATGGTTGGGCCTTTCAAGAGGTCCAAGGACAAGAAGACCCACCTTTTGGTGGCAGTTGATAAGTTCACAAAGTGGGTGGAGGCAGAGCCAGTTAGTAAGTGTGACGCAGCCACGGCAGTTCAATTCATCAAAAAGGTGATCTTCCGGTTTGGCTTTCCACACAGCATTATAACAGACAATGGTACCAATCTATCAAAGGGTGCCATGAAGGAGTTCTGTCAACGTGAGCACATCCGGCTTGACGTGTCATCAGTGGCTCACCCCCAGTCCAATGGTCAAGCGGAGAGGGCCAATCAAGAGATCTTGAGAGGCATCAAACCCCGGCTTATGGTTCCTTTGCAACGGACGCCGGGTTGTTGGGTTGAGGAGTTACCTTCAGTGTTATGGAGCATCAATACCACACCCAACAGATTGACAGGCTACACGCCGTTCTTCATGGTTTATGGAGCGGAAGCGGTTCTTCCTAGTGACATCCATCATGACTCGCCTCGTGTAGCGGCATATGTTGAAGCGGATAACGAGAAGGCACGGCAGGAAGCTCTTGACCTGTTAGATGAGGAGCGTGACATGGCGGCAGCCCGTTCGGCGATTTATCAGCAAGATCTGCGTCGTTATCATAGCCGCCGGGTTAGAACCAGAACCTTTCAAGAAGGAGATTTGGTGCTTCGACTCATCCAGGATCAGACGGATATGCACAAGCTATCCCCACCTTGGGAAGGACCTTTTGTGGTCAGCAAGGATCTGCTCAATGGGTCGTACTACCTAATCGATGTTCGAGAGCGCAAAGACTCACGTAAATCGGAGGAGGAGACCAACCGGCCGTGGAATATTGCTCATCTTCGGCCCTACTATACTTGAGCTGCAGGCTCTGCTTATGTACATATTATGACATTGTATGTATTATGATCAATATAATAAACCGGAACCTCAGCTAAAGCGGGGTATATGTTGTTTTCTTACATCACGTATGGTTACATGGAGCTTACAAAGCGGCGTCCGGTTTACCCCTTGATTTAGCTTCTTAAAGCTTGATATTAGTTCACTTGGGGGCTTGGTCGTATCCGAACCATAGCTACGCTTCTTGATCGGCGCAATGCCACAACATCACTTGGGGGCTTGGTCGTATCCGAACCATAGCCACGCCTCTTGATCGGCGCAATGCCACAACATCACTTGGGGGCTTGGTTGAACCCGAACCATAGCCACGCCTCTTGATCGGCGCAATGCCACAGCATCACTTGGGGGCTTGGTCGAACCCGAACCATAGCAACACCTCTTGATCGGCGTAATGCCAAAGCATCACTTGGGGGCTTGGTTGAACCCAAACCATAGCAACACCTCTTGATCAAATTTGGGGCCTGGCAGCCCGTGAAAAGCCTCGACTACAACGGTTTTATTTGCCTTTTGCTAAGTTTCTTTTTCTTTTGCTAAGATTTGTGATGTTTTCAAATCAGTGTTTATCAACCCAGTTAGGTTGTCAACTACAAGTTGTCAGTACATGACCAAGTTATAATCTGGAGACTATCAGCCCGGTCTGGTTTTGACTCATAGTCACCAGTATGGAATAAACCGGTGTTTATCACAACCCGGAACGGTTTTGTTGTAAACCGGCATTATATAACAGGAGATACTTTTACTCCGGATTAAGGTTATTACCCTCATTACAAGGTTGGTCAGCCAGCACTATGCCTAAAGGTCGCAGGTATCATATATTTCCATGTTTGGTTATCTTTTACAACCTTGGTTATAAACCTTGGTCATATATATAGTTGGGTATCATGACCCGCCCGGTGGTAAACCGCCAGGGCGCTTTAAGCTTTTTATCTGCAGGAACAACTGGAATAAATAGCTATGGATTATGAACATCATATCTCAAGCATGGCGGATTAACACGCATCAGTTGCAGATAAATATGCACGAAGGCATAACAGACCAGGTGTTTTAACTAGCCTATTACAAGGCGTTTCAGTGCCCAAAGGAATAATTGTTTCTCAATAAACATTGCAGTATGGAAGATTAAACCGGCCCCCGGGTTATGATCGCTGAGCAGCTTGACCTGACGGTTGCGGGATCATCTTGCACCAGTTCATCTTCTTTGTCTCTACCCAACGGCTGGAAGTCAACAGTTGTCCAGTCGATCCCGGTTAAAGCTTGGAAAACAGCTTCGTCGCTTATAAGGGTGGACGGTTCAATGTCAGAGGCATAGGTGTGCTTACGGATTGGAGGGATCGGGTTTTGAGCCTCAGGAGTTGGTGCAGCAACCCGCTTGTTATTGGTATCATAGCTCGCCTGGTAAAATGAAAGATCAGCCTCTTCAGCAAGTTGACAAGCCAGTGGACGTACTTCCCGGTTTATGGCGCGGAGATCTTCAGTGCCAAACTCTGATCCGTCTTCTTTTAAGCTTGGGTAACCTTTAGCCACGTCCGTCAGATCAAGATCAGGCACCCATGCTTTTGCTCGGGTTAGTGCGGTCAGAGCGCCAGCCCTTGCAGCAGACCACTTTAGCTCTTCTATCCGAGCAGGCAGCATAGATAGCCTGTCTAAGGTATCCTTGATCAATGTCGAGGGTGGCTTATTGTGAGAAGCGGTGCAGATAATCCGTTGTGCGCCAGTATACAGTTGCTCTATCAGCGTGTAGGCAGCTTTCAACTTCTTCTGCACATCAGAGCCCAGATGGCTAATGCGAGTTCCTGTATCATTACAAACATCAGTAAACTGGCAACGCATGGGAGGATATGTTGAAAGCATAAAGGAAGGATGCTTACCAAACACAAAGCGGTCATAGCATGCACTTGCCGCTTTACACCAGTCAGCTTGTCAACTACCGGTTTAAGAGTGGCTTCTACGTTTTCAGCCCTTTTTATCAAAGCGGCTTTTTCAGTCTCCCAATCCGCCCGCTCTTTGTTGAAGCCCTCTTTCGGTTTCTCCATAGCGCCTAGAGCGCGGGTCAACTCTTCCTTCGCTTTGGAGGCTTCAGCTTGCTGGGTTTTGATGTTGTCTTGCAGATCAGCGGTTTGGCGTTCCTTCTTGCTCAGCTCCGCCTGTAAAGGGGCAGATGTATCATGAGTTGACATTACATATTTGAAGTACCAAGCCCATAACAAGTTATGCCCTTGATACTTGGGGGCTAATGCATGTTTGCTCTTGATCAGAAATT
Source organism: Triticum aestivum (assembly GCF_018294505.1). Taxonomy (NCBI): domain Eukaryota; kingdom Viridiplantae; phylum Streptophyta; class Magnoliopsida; order Poales; family Poaceae; genus Triticum; species Triticum aestivum. The sequence goes on along the minus strand of NC_057805.1, from coordinate 134,550,149 downwards.
TTTACAAGTCCCAAGCACAATACAAGTATTAATCTTGGCACTTAGGGGCTAATGTATATTTGCTCAAAAAGTTGTTGGTATGGGAGTTCTTTTACAGTCCCGGTTCATCTTTATAAAGTTAAACCGGCCCTTGGGGGCTATACCGGTGAAAGAGCAGTATGGCAAATTTCAAAGAAACCGGTTCATCTTAACGAGGTAATCCGGTCCCTGGAGGCTAAATATGCAAAGATAAGTTATGGCAAAAGTCCCGGTGTAGATCGGTATCATAAACCGTCACTTGGGGGCTACTAGGAATTGATAAACTACAATTGGACAAAAGAGAAAAATGGTAGTTACCTCATATCGCTCCTTCATCAAGTTTACCAAACTAGCTTCATAATCACGGCTGGTATACAGACGGTTCAAGAAGCCAGAGTGAATGTCTTGAGCATTGAGATGGGCGTAGCTTGATAAATCGGCATTCCATTTGCCTTTGCTGATAGCAGAGATATCATCCTTGGCAGTATGCTTTGACAAAGCTACAGGATTGCCAGGAGTAGTGTGGCCAGTGCCAGTAATCATAATATCATCATCTTCTTCATCAGCAGCCTTCTCTAGAGTTGGCAGTTTATCAGTGTCCTTAACTGGACTGACCGGTTTGTCATCAGTTCGGACAGGGCTGGTTGGCAGGTCTGCATAGCTGGTAGTGTCAACTTGCACTTGTTCAGCAAGGAAGTCATGGTCTTGAGGCGGCAGATCGTGAAGCATGGCGTCAACATCGGCTTCTTCCGCCTCTGGAGTTGTTTCCGGTTCAGCAGCTACATTATCGTCAGCTGGTTTGTTTAACCGAGCTTTCTTGCTGGGTCTTGGCTTGGTGCTGAGAAAAGATAGACATAATGATCAGTACAGTATGTAAAACACATCAAGAGTAAAGACATGTGCATAACTCACCCAGGAACTGTTTTGAGGGGTGGAAGCTGTGTGGCCGATGACTCGACAGAGGATGAGTGAGAAGTACCCTGATAATTTGAATCAGACGGGTTAAGAGGCTGGCGAAAACAACCTGCTTTTGAGCATGAAGTATCAATGGGATAAGAGACCTCTGATCGGCGTTTCCGAACCGGACTGTTCGGTAAACCGGCGGAGGTAACTACCTGGCCGCTATGCCGGGTTGTACCGCGAGCCTCGTGCTGCTGCGTCTTCAAAAGAAAGTTTGGGTCCAAATAAGCAAGAGGGTGAGAAAATTTTACTTTCCGGTTTGCTTGACGGATTTTTTATGTTGGCAGAGGATCTGAATCGGAGGAAAGAATGGTTACCTCTACGTCCTCAGCATGACTACCTTCAGCGTCGTCCTGATAATAATCACTATCAATGAGATGTACGAAAAATGAACCAAGAGAGTCAAGTTCTACCTCTGGTTCCGGATTACCCACATCATCATCGGCTGGTGGATCGGAGGATGCAGTAGTCCTTCTCTTGGCAGGTTTTTTAATAACCTTGGTCTTTGGACGAACTGGCTTGACCGGTTTGTCTTGCGGTTTCGCCGGTTTGTCTTGTGACGGTTTCTTGTTCCAGAACGGATCGTCACCCTGTCAGAAAATAATCACACTTTCAGAGAATATTTGGACAGAAGCAACGTCAGATAAAAAGATTATATGATTCTTACTGCTGGCGGTTTGTTGAAGGTGCAGAAAGGAAGTAGTCCGGTTTGGGCACAGACAGCCTCCGGTTCGTTCAATATCTTTTTTACAGCTTCAGTGACTTCTGCATCTGTGAGCTGAATATCAATATGCCGCTGAGCATCCTTCAAACTCCCCGTGTACTCACACATCAAACCGGGGCGCCGGCTTAAGGGCAGAATGCTCCAGCTTATCCAGCAACGAGCAAGATCAACTCCTGTCAAACCGTTCGCCATGAAGGCTCTAAGCTTTGATAGTTGGGGAGCATAGTTGGCCGTTCTCTTGCTGTCAACCTCTAAGGAAACGGGTGTGTGTTGCTCAGGCGTTCAGGGCGGTAACCCGGCAGGGGGGTTTCGTCAGATGGAGAGGTATCCATGCAGTAAAACCAAGTTTGGTTCCACTCTTTGGGGTGACTGTGGAGTTTGGGATGGGGGAAGGTGACTTCTTTCCTCTTCTGAACCGCCATTCCGCCTAGTTCCGTATTGGGTCCATCTAAGAACTCGGTGCGACGGTTCAAGTGAAAGAAATCCCTAAACAGTTCGACTGTAGGTTCCTCTTGCAGATAAACTTCACAGAATACTTGGAAGTGACAGGTAATAGAGTTGGGACCGATGTCTTGAGGGCGCAGCTGAAAATTGGCTAGCACATCTCGGAAATTTTTTGAACCGGGAGGGCTAAAACCTCGTCCGAGATGATCAGCAAACACGACTACCTCTCCATCCTTGGGTGTAGGAGGATTTTCCGGGCCATGGACCCTCCAGTGGATGACATCTTTCTTGGCTAAAGCGCCCGTTTTAACAAGGTTGTTTAGCTGCTCCTCGGTTACTCGAGAGGGAGCCCAATTGCACTCATAGACTTTTTTAGCCATGATAAGGAAAATCTGAAAAATGATTATTACCGGTTTAAGATTTACAGTGGACAACTATACAGCGGTATGAGGATACAAGCATATTGGTAAACCAGATTTGGTTATTCGTAAACCAGAGTCTGACAATGGAACGGTATAATGCATTGACGGTTCAAAAGGGGACTAATGGTATCTACCGGGTCATCATTTTTTCTGTGAAGTTAAACCGGCCAATCTGGTATTCAAAGTGTGTAACTGAAGGAAGAAACAAGTTTCACATCTTGTTATGGTAATTCCAGATCTACCGCGCGTAGGAAAACAAAACATATTCTGACCTAAATTCCAGCGTACTAAAAGTTCACCAAGTTAAGATGAGTTGGATATCAAACAGGTGCTGAAACTACTACCGCGCGAGATCTATGTGGCTTAAACTACCACCGCGCGAGATCTATGTGGTTTTTGGATCTAATCCATGGATATAAATAAGGAAAAAGAAGGGCGGCGACGAACACTGATGAACGACAGAAACCCTAAGTGCAGATCTATGGTAAGAGAAAGGGGAGACTTACGGATGTTGTTGAGCAGCGGCGGCGCGCGGAGGAGCTCTGGTACGTTCAGGTCGATGCAGCGGCCAAGGTTGGTGCAGCGGTCGAAGGTTGACGGCGGCGGCCGAGGTCGAAGGGCCGGGCGTCGCGAGGATGACGATGAAGCGAAGAGGCACGAGGGGGGAAATGGAAAGACCCCCTGGCCCTATTTATAAGGGAGATAAACGACAGATGCGAAAATCGAGGAGCCGGATTTTTGGATATGAGGTGATGATGTCGCCTCGATTGTCAGAGGCTCGTTAATGACAGGTGACGTCACGGCGGTTTACCATGATCCTAGAAAATGATGTCATGGCGGTTTACAAGATTGTGTGAAGATATTGAAGAAGAAATTTTCTTAAGTATTGAGGATTGACATGAACCAGTTCAAATCAATCTGGGGCCTAATGTTGGGGATATTACCACTGGGCGTAAACCGGCCAGGAGAGGCCGGGTTAACTTCATAAGTAGTTCATCTGTATCTGAAGCCCATGAAGACAGACGGTGACGCTTCATGAAGGCCCAGGGCTTAAAGCCGGTTTAAGGCCTGTAGACGCAAACCGGCATTAAGATGTAAACTTGTGTTGTAAGATAGAAGTAGCAGAGACCGAGCCGGACACGATTATGAGCCGGCCTCGGAGTCTGTAAACCGACGGGCCGAACTAGTATAAAACTCTCTTGCGTCCCTTGTCCGCTTTAACCCCTTTAAGCTAACCCGTAGTGATGGCTCCACGACTAAGTCCTTTCTCTAGGACATCTGCCGTGATAAAACCACGACAAGGACCTAACGCATGTACCTAAACACCCAAGCCCGACGAAAATGTGATGCCCCAATCCACACCAAGATTAAGCCCATGTGAAACAAATTGGGTAGCACATGAATAATACAATGTCAATCAGATGAAGACAAAAGAAAGGAAAAGGAAAGAAGATAGAGGAGAAAAGGACACCGCAAAGCTAAATCAAAGAAAGAAACGTCCAACAAGCAACCAAAACAACCCAAGAAAAATCCAAAGGAACTGTAGTTAAAGAAGAAGAAACCAAAAAGATGAATAGGAGATGTGAACCAAGCCAGAACTTAAGCGCAGGGGGATCAAATCCAAGGACTCGGTGGGGTGGCGCGGCACGGGGAGGCTAGCCCCTCTTTCTGGCGCAAACATGCCCATCACCCGTGGAGCACACCGCCCTGCTCTGCCCCAAACGTCGTGGACTCATGTTGAAGGCGGCCTCGATGTGGATGGGATGCTTTGCCATCGACTCCCGCACCCGGCCTCCTCACTACCACCGTTGGGTACTTCTCCACCAGCCACTGGTAGGGACGTCCATCTTCGCTGCTGACCTTGAGTTCAAGGCTCTGGGATGGGCTGCAGGACGGCGGGCGCGCTGTTGACCTGGCCGACCTCGGCCAGCAGTGGCGACTTTCTGTGCGCGCAAGGTCGACAACGGGGATGCATGCTCCGAGGACGACCTTCATTGGGCGTTGTTGCTCCCCCTCATCGCCTCTAGAAACGCCCCTAGGCCGAAGCAGCGGGGTAGACGTCGTTGGGTCGTGACCTTCGAAGATGTGATGCCTTGATCCTCCTTTGCCCAACACAGATCCTAGCCCATCACACAACCAGACCACTGTAGGAGATTAAATCGAAGGGGGGCATGAAAAAACTTCTTGTCGCCCTACCCGTTGCTGGATGTATGGCCAATGAGGACCGCTGGGGGTAGGGTGGGGGGCTCCTCGTCTGGTCAGTCTCATCGTCTATCTCTCCGCGTCGCACGGGAGGAGCGAGGACGATGATGAAGTCGTCACGAATTGCAGCCATTCCTTCGGTGGCAAGCGCGGCAACGACGAAGGATTGCGATGGGAGGAGGCGTCGGCAACCCTAACCGAAGGAAAAGACAAAGACATGGGACGCTGAGTGTTGGGAGAAAGAGTCGATGGCCCGTCGACGCCCTCAACTAAAAGCACGTTTTTCTTCCCTCACGAGCCTCTAGCGCCCACGTGGCTAGCGCGAGGAGGCGGCCGTCGTTTCCCTCTTGAAGAGTGTAATTTCAGGCAATTTCTATGTTTGCTCAAGTAGAATATTTATTTGGCTAGTCAGAGAATTATATATTTTTCATAAAGCAGCACTAAAATACCTTTTTAAAGAATTTGGCATGCATGCCAACCTCCGGTGGGCTCCACCCCCATACACCGACCGAAGGTGCCAACGAACGTGCCAACAAAGAGAGAGAAAGACACATCACCACCTTCCTCCCCTTTCCCACCACTTTCTCTCTCCCGATCTCTCCCCCTTCCTATCTCCTGCTCTCCGGCGAGGCCGCCGCCGCCGCCGTTCGCGGGCCATGGACGGCATCGAGGGGCTCCTGGCGAGGGACTTTGGAGTGCGGCCGCAGGGCAAGGCCGCGCCCATGGCCGCCGCCCGCGGCGGTGGATCCGCCTGGCCCAACCCCAGATCCACCCCCGCCCCGTCCTACGACGGCCTCTTCGGCGCGCCCGTCCCCGCGGCCTCCGCCTCCGGTCCTCCCCTCGACTCGATCTTCGACTCGTTCAAGGGACCCTCCTCATCGTCGGCGGCGGCAGCTGGAACCAAGCCGCTGTTCGACGACGACTTCTTCGAACCGGTCCGCGGGACGAGGGCCTCCAACTCCACGTACGACAGTGACGGCGTGTTCGGGACGGGGGCGGCGGCGGCTCCCGCGTACGACGTGTTCACGAGCAGCAACCGCTCGGCACCGCCTTCCTATGACGACTTCCTAGGGGGCTTCGGCGGGAAGCCGCAAGCGGAGGAGATAAAGAGGTCGGTGGTGGTCGAGGACGACGACGACCTGCTGGGAGGGTTCGGAATGAAGCCGGCCAGGGAGAAGAAGTCGGTGGTGGAGGAGGACCAGCAGGGCAACGGGTTCGATGATCTGATCCCAGGTTTCGCCAGTAGCAGCCCGCCAAAGAGTAGGTGAGCGCTCTAGCTTTTGCTTGTTTAGATTGGATCTGCATTGGGTTTGGTTGTTCATTCTTGTGTCTCAGACTATGTGATAGTGTGATGTTGGATAGGTTGGACTGAAATGTGAAAATCTAGAACCGAATCTTAGTGAATGTTAGAAGTGACCTTATGCAAAGAGAGCTTCCCTGGCATCCGTGATTAAATTGACGAAAAATAACTGCTGATCTTCTTTTTTCCATGTTTGTGCTGATGCGTTTGGGTGTATCTTAAATCAGTTGAGATTATTAGAAAAACGTATGCACTATATTGAGCCTGACATGAGGAAGGGGCCGAGAACAGAGTTGGCTTTCAACACAACAGAAACGAAAATTTCAGTCCATTAGGTATAGCATAAAGTAACAATTAAAGTTTTGTCAGACTAAATAAGTAAATTGCAGACATAAATGAACCATGCTGGAAGGTTAATTCTATGTATCTCCCTTATTACACTTAAGGAAAGGAGTATAGACTATGCAGTATTATATACAGTACATGCCATGCGTTGCTACTATTAGAGATCTTATGTGCCTTGGCTGGTAATTCTTACTTTTCTCTTCCACGTATATTACTTCTTCAGTAGTAGGGTATGTTTTCTTCGCTAGTTCATCCAATAGCAGTACAGTGTCAAAGTTTCCGAAGCTGTGGTATTCAACTTTGCTGATGCCAATTGAGAAACCTTTTTCTCCGTACTGATGGGTCAAAAACCTCGAGGAAGATGACTGTTACCAAAAGATCTGGTGATAGAAGCACATTTAAAGAATAGACCAAGTTGTGCATTTTGGTTCCCATAAACCTTATGCTTCTAGTTTATGCTATCTTCTTGCTCATTTCATACAAGTTCTGTAAAAAAATGTGTTCCCATAATATTCATTATAACTTTTAGGAACACTAATGAAGATAACAAAAAGAAGCCAGCAGTTCCAGCTTCAAAATCAACAGCCAGCTTCGTAGATGATCCATTTGTTGTCCTAGAAAGAGTTCCTGTTCCAGGTTCCGCATATCCATCCCCGGGGAGATTCACAGATCCCTTGGAAGATCTTGATAAGTCTGCAAACACTGAAGGCAAGAATGTGGATAGTGCTGCTGCTGCTGATAGTTTATTTGAGGATTCAAGTGCTTTTGACCAGGCCCCAAAATCAGATCCTTTGTTTACCTCGGAAATCAATGGCGACACCAAGGATAGTCATCTACACAGCAAATCCCAAGGGTCAAGTTCTGTACAAAGTTCAGTGAAGAGAAATCCAGCAAGCAGATCTCTGGAGGACTTCGGAAATGACATGCCAAAACCACAATCTGCAAGGTACTCTGATATTCATGTCGATGACAGTTCAGAGAGATACAGTGGCAATGGTATGGATAATCAGTCACCGATATCTACTGAATCCGAAGACGATATATGGCTTACAGTTTCTGAGATCCCTCTCTTCACACGGCCAACTAGTGCTCCGCCACCTTCCAGATCACCGCCACTTCTTAAACAAAAACCCCTGGGTGCAAAAGCAAATGTAGAAGATGATGAGTATGTGTCACAGTCCAGCCAAAAGCACAACCAGTACAAAGATACGCCCGAGCAAGCAGATGATTCTTCAGTAGATGAATCAGAAGGTGTTGCCATGGGAAAGCATCAGATGCCTGCTTATTATGATAAAAATGCTTTTGATGATGACGAAGAGTTTGATTCAAATTCATCAGCTCGTGAAGAGAGAGAAAGCCAGGAAAGATTGGAACATGCGCGAGAAATGAGACTAAGGGAGGAACAGCGAAGACTTGAAAAGGAGAGGGTATTGGAACAGCAAAGAGAGAAACAAGCTGTTGAGAGGGCTACGAAGGAGGCACGGGAGAGAGCAGCTGCTGAAGCTCGTGCAAAAGCTGAAAGGGATGCCCGCCAACGCTCACAGCGTGCTGCTGTGCAGAGGGCTCATCAGGAAGCCCGTGAGAGGGCTGCAGCTGAGGCTAAAGATAGGGTTGCAAGGGCTGCTGCAGAAGAAAGGGAGAGGGCTGCTGCAGAAGAAAGGGAGAGGGCTGCTGCTGAAGCCAGGGAAAGGGAGAGGACTGCTGCTAGGGAGAGGGCTGCAGCAGAAAGAGCTGCTGCGGAGAGAGTTCAGCAAGAAGCAAGGAAGAGAGCTGAGCGAGCTGTGGTGGAAAGAGCTGCTGCTGAGGCTCGACAAAGGCAGGCAGCAGCAGCTGCGGCGGCGGCAAAAGAAAAACACAGCACACCAAATGATGTTGAGTCCTTCTTTCGTATGGATGCTCGAGATACTAGTGCAGCAAAGCAGAGGGCCCCAACACCAACAGCGGTACATTCGAGCCCCAAAATATTTACATAAAATGAAGTCTGGATACCATTTACTAGTGTTACCTTTTGCTAATGTTGAATGTTTCAGGACTCTATGTTTGATTCTCAACCACAAGATAGAGGAACAGTTAATGGATCACAGAGAACAGCCTCTACCTCGGCCTCTACCAGAAAAACAAACCCACCATCAGCCACAAATATTTTTGGCAATGGTCTATCTGACTTATTTGAATTTGAAAGTAGTAAGCACTGGTCTTCCCAAAATAATACTCCCTCCATCCCATAATATAAGAGCGTTTTTGACACCACTAGTGTAAAAAATGGTCTTATATTATGGGACAGAGGGAGTATTAGCTTGTAACTTCGTAATGATATTCGTTCCCAAATTTTGCAGTTTCGGTGATTCATTTAATATTATTTTTCAGCCCGATCATCATCTGACGCATTTCAAGATGTTGAGGGGGAGAGTGAAGAAAGAAGACGTGCTAGGTTAGAACGTCATCAGAGGACCCGTGAGCGAGCGGTAATGTTCCCACCTTTTCCTGTCAGTATAATAGTAGATAGATGTTGCCCAAGATTAATATTGCTGATTCCGTATCATATTGTTCTCCCTTCTCCCCTGTTATAAAGAAATGACGGATATACTTTATTCTGCTACCACTGTTCGTCATATAACAATAACATATCTGCAGGCAAAAGCTTTGGCTGAGAAGAATGAACGAGATATGCAGGTTCAGAGGGAACAAGCAGAAAGAGATGTAAGTGTTGTGTTGCCCATATAACTTGCAACTTGATTCTGCTTATTTTAGTTGATGTAAACAGTCTATGCTTTCTGCTATTGCACATTATTTTCAATATTTCATGGACTTTGCTGGCCTTTTCTTTAGTTCGTGATAGGGCAACATGTCTCGACCCTTTAAGCTTGACTTTCTTGGTTGCTAATAGGCACTCTACTCATTTTGATATTTTCTTGACTCCAGAGAATTGGTGACTCATTAGACTTTGAAATTAAGAGGTGGGCTGCTGGAAAAGAGGGCAACTTGCGTGCTTTACTATCAACTCTGCAATATGTGAGTCAACATTTATTCTCCTTGTGTTTTCACCGGATTCGTGCTTTATTTTTGGGTGCTATCATTGTTTTGTTGCATAAACATGCTCACTATTTCCTCAACACTTCCCTTGTGAATAGATACTTTGGCCAGAGTGTGGATGGCAAGCTGTATCCTTGACCGATTTGATTACTGGTGCTGCTGTTAAAAAGCAGTACAGAAAGGCAACGTTATGCATCCATCCTGATAAGGTGCAACAGAAGGGTGCGACTCTTCAACAGAAATATATTGCTGAGAAGGTCTTTGACATGCTCAAGGTGTGTATTCATGCTGCTTTGCAACAAGTATCATAGCGACAAGTTAAGATGTTATTTTGTTAGAGAACCATCATTACTGCCCTAACAATGTGTTAAGCATGGCACTTTATGTGCTGACCTAGGGCTACCACAATTGTTTTGTGTCACTTTCGTTCTGAATCCCTTTCAGATGAGGCAAATAGCGTTTGGTCTATAACTCAGCTTGGCAAATGGAATGATATACATGGTTTGCCCTGCTGCTTGGAAAAAACACCAACTGAGTTGAACACTTGATAAGTGCGCTTTTCACTTGTGTTGCCTTGAATGTTTAACTCAGATGGCTACATCTGCACAAAAACAATCAATAGACTTGCTGTAATGTAGTAACTTTCAGAATTCAGTTTCTCTCTCTAGCCTTGTATTTAATTTGTTTCTGTTCATTCATGTCAACTAAAACTTGGGTGGATGGCTGGATGCCAAATTAAAGCAAAAAATCCTTGGTGTGTTGTAGATTAAGTACATACTGAAAGGCTCTGAGATCAAGATCAATGGTCCGAGTGACATAGTAGTAGGATTAATCTTTGTGTCCTCCATATTAACTGTGGATTTACCAAGTTGTGGAGGCCTATCCTACATGCTATTGTAATTCACATTGGTTGGTCGCGATATTCATCATTACTATTGATGAGGAATATATATTTGACATTGTAGCATTCGCTTATCTTCTTATATTTATATAAAACAGGAGGCATGGAACAAATTCAATTCTGAAGAGCTGTTTTAAGCCATCCCTGTGAATGTACAGCCAGCTTTTAACTAAGTGTACCCATGTGAAGCCCTGGAGCATTAAGATGCAGCCGATCTTCTTTTTGGTGCAGCTCCATCAAAGTTATCAGTGTATTATAGGTTCTGTTCAAATGCAGACTTCTGTTCTTTGAGGATTACTGGCCGGTTGCTTTGGGATGATTCTTTTTTATATTATATACCTTGGAGGGCCAAAGATTACATGTATTTCTTCAACACCATTTGTCTATGGTCAGACCACAGAAAGTCGAAACCACAGTTTATGCTTTACTTAAGATCTTACAAGAAACAGATGTACAAGTATGCTTTGCCCTTTGATTATTCTCACTCTTGTACTCCACAGTGTGCAGTTTGACTATTAATTCTCAACATGATTTGGAATTTTGGATTACCCTGCAGTTTGAGTTTCCTCAAATGCTCACAGCTTAATTTGCTTGCCTCACGATTCCATGCTATGTCATGCTCCTCTTGCATAAGTACAGAATAAAACGTGTGGTCTTAATCTGCTACCAAGAATTAGTTTGTTTTCGTGCAAGTAAGGTTGCTTTTTGTGTGCGTGTGTGGTAGAATTGGCTCTTATGCTTTCCCCTCTCTTCCTATCCCTTAAAGTCTCCAAGTCGCCCTCGACTCCTCCCTCCCTCTTCTTGGCGGGAGGGGGGAGGTTGGGTCTTATCAAGTTAGGTTCGCCTGGATTTGCTTTGACGGTGTTTGGCCTTATGCCGATCCAATTCGCCGTTGCCTTCATGATGCATGCGGTGGTGGAGGAGAGGGAGGCGGATCTATTGTCAGCTCCCTAAATAAGAGTGTGGTTACACCGAGTTGATCCAACATGACGGATTTCTAGATTGGGGATATCGGCGTGTCCCCCACTATGGCTTGGGCTTGCTCTGCGGCATCTCACCAGGTACCAGCTTCCGGCGAGGTTGGTGTCCCCTGTGCTGCGGAAGGACCTACGACGGGGATCTGAAGCTCAATCAATGGTGGTTTTTGGAGGAGCTACGACGCCCTTGTTGACCGGTCGGTTCCCTCCAACGAGTTGTCGAATCTTTGAGCCGAATGGCGGCCATTCTCATTCCTCCTGGCCATGATGCCACATGGGACGCAACACTGCTTGTTGTTGCAGTCTGTGGTGAGCAACCGCAAAGGTCTTGCTGGACCAAGTGGTTCGTCCTTGGCGCCGGTGATGATTGTTCCATGAGAGAAGCACATGGGACTCGATCGCGTTTCCATTTTCTTTTCAGGGTTCTTTTCATAAGATCGAGGGTGTTGTCTATAACTTCTACTCCCTCCGTTCCTAAATATAAGTCTTTTTAGGCATTTGAAATGGAATACAACATACGGATGTATGTAGACATATTTTAGATTATAGATTCATTCATTTTGCTTCGTATGTAGTCACTTATTGGAATCTCTAGAAAGACTTATATTTGAGAACGGAGGGAGTAGTTTCTTCATGATCTTATTTGTAAGTGAACCGCTTTGTCTAATGCATTTATGGGTCCTTCTCGACCCTTCCCCTTGTCCATTCTTTTTTTTCCTTTTTATTATTAGTTTTAGATGAGCATGCCCGGTTGGGAAGAATTTTTGGAACTTGGTTCTATGTGCAACCTATGAATATTAAAAACATAAGAAAAAAATCAATTGTTCGGCGAAACTTACACGTGGGCAGCCAGTCGACCAAGTTTGATATTCCAAAATTTTAGAATTGTTTGATTTTTGTTGCTATTTTTACCAAAAAAAAGTCATAATGGGTTAGCATGCACCATGTTTACCTTTGTATTTTTGATTGGGAATGAAACTGATGCATAAGTTTAAGTTTGATGACATGTTGATTCACGAGCACGGGCGGAGCTTAGTTGGGGCCGACCTGGGCCATGGCCCGCCCAAGATTTTGGTGAAATTTTTAATATATATGCTTTTAGCCCAGTCCAATAAGCAGGCAGCTGCTTCAGGGTCGATCCAAAAGCTTTCAAGGGCCGGCAGCCAGCAGGTACTTGGCTAAATGGTCGAGACGCAGCTGCTTGTGCTTGTAAGCAACAAATTACTCTACTCGATCTAGCTTTATTGATATGCTCAGATCTCAGTTCCAGTACAGGGGAATTCGAATTGGAGGGAGGAGGAAGATGGAAGAAGGAAGAAGGGGAACTCGAGCCAGCTAACCACTCACACCATCTATCTTATCCCGTGTCGGCCGTAGCCGCCTCCCCACCCGTTACATAGGACAAGACCCACTATATGGTATCTAGTTAACGGGCCCACTCTGGGCCTTGTAGCTGCGCTGGCGCTTGTATGCTTCTCTTGGGCCTGGCGTGCTGCTCTCTTGACTGATTGTCCTGTAGCATTTCCAGCGTTGTCGCTGGATGCTCATTAGTATTGCTGACAGTGCTCGTCTAGGTTAGCAGCTTCACAGGAACACTGAAGGAGCAGTCCCTTCCAATGGCTTTCTTGCAGATCTATCACCGCACAGCCGTGTGACATTTTTTATGCGGAACCAGCAGATGACTGATGGGATCACCAGCGACATGCCCACAGGGCCACACCACAACAGCCACCAACGAGAACCAGGTTCCTAGTAACGACCAAAACAAAGGTTAGAGAAAGGCATGTCTACCAAAAAAAGCAACAACAAAATAAAAGCAACAACAAAAAACTGAGAAACTAAGGAACAAGGGTATTCGTAGACTGGATAGTTGTGTTCTTCTTTGAGCTGGCCCGCCCAGTTTTTTCTGGGAAGCTCCGCCACTGTTCATGAGAGTGATGGAAGAAGTGATAACTTGCTGCTTATGTGGAGGAAGGGGGGTAAAAATTCTGGTGAATGGTATTAAGCCAAATTTCATAGACGCTTATTAATGATGAGACAGATTGGCGTTTCACTGGTTTCTATGGTGAACCGAGCTGGGAGAATAAGTACAAATTATGGGAGTACATATGTGAATTGAATGGGAGGATGGATATAGCACGGTTATTGCTTGGTGATTAATGAAAGATTATGCTCGAAAGAAAAAGAAAAGTTGAGTTTCTAGGGCCCAAAGATACATGAGAGCATTGCAGGACTATTTATCTGGCTGCGTTCTTGGAGATCCGGGTTACATTGGTGACCATTTCACTTGGGGCGGAGGAAAGACGTGAGAGAGATTAGATCGAGCTGTGGCAAATGCAGCTTGGAATATTCGATATCCAAATGTGGCGGTTATTAATGGACAAAGTACTAAAAGTGATCATTGGTCGGTGTACTTATTAGGCCTCCATAATTTGGGAGGCCTGTCGGTTGAGGCAAGATGGCTTGAGGAGGAAACGGTGGAGTTAATTGTTAGCAATGCATGGAGTAAAGCTACATCGGCCGGTATGGGAAGGAAATTTTCACAGAAAATGGAATTGGTTCACCAAGAGTTGCATGCATGGGATCAAAGAGAGTTGAAAGCGCCATGTCAGCATATATATCACCTAAAGGAGAAATTGGAAAATCTGAGGAGAGGGCCTCTGTCTGATGAGAGTGTAGCTGAGCAGTAGGAAATCTTGTTGAAGATCGAGTTGCTACTCGAACATGAGGAATTGCAGTACCTCTAGTGGGGTAGGGCTACTTGGCTTCGGCATGGTGACGGTAGTACAATTTTTTCCAGAATTTTGCTATTGTGAGAAGGGAAAATGAATACTTCCAGTATCTTATTGATGATGCTGGAACAAAGTGGGGGGTGGGGTATCCGGATGGTATGAGTAACCTTATTGAATTCTATTTCTCTGGGCTCTTTACCCTAGAAGTTATAGATCCAAGCAATGAGTTACTAGACTAGGTTAATAGAAGAGTGACAAATGAAATGAATGGTAGACTTCGAGCTGCTTTCACGAGGGAAGAAATTAAAAAAGTGTTGTTCCGAATTGGAGATCTGAAGGCACCGGGGTAGATGGTCTGCATGCAGTTTCTTATAAACGCTTTTGGTCGATGTTGGGTGATGAATTAACTGAAGAAGTTCTTGAAGCGGTGAACACTAGAAGTATCCAGGAAGGATGGAATGATACCATGATCTGATCATTCCGAAGGCAGAAAAATCCTAAAAGTACCTCACAATATAGGTCAATGTGGTCTACGAGGTGATCTCCAAAAGGTTGGCAAATCGGTTTAAAGTGTTACTTTCAGAAATTATTGGGCATCACCAAAGGGCTTTTGTGCTTGGTCGGCTAATTACGGATAATATATTGTTAGCCTATGATTGTGTTAGGGCTGACATCGCCAAAGGTATGCAATCTTGTCGACTCGGTAACTGGTTTATAGGATGAAGGTCTGACGAGAACTGTTTGGGGGCCGATTGATACGAATAGAATTTTGGAGGTTCCTATGGCACCATCAAGAATTGAAGATTTTGTTGCATGGCACCACACTAAGAGCGGGATGTTTAGTGTTCGCTCAGCTTATCATGCGGAATGGAGCTATCGATTTGGTAGGCACGAAAGAAACTTACTTGGCGTCGAGGGGTCACATATCATCCCGGGTGTGGAAGAAGCGGTGGAGCTTATTTGGGTGGTGAGCACTATATGGAATATTGCCGAGGGGTGTCGGTGTACCAAACATTATTTGTACCGAAATTAATCTTAACTGTTGCATGGTACATTTGGTGGGAGAGACGGCAAACGGCAAACCGTTCACAATGGACCAGTATAGACGCCTCATAGTTCAGCTATGACCATTTGAGCTCTTGCAGCAAATTTCACTCATGGAAAGGTGGTGGTTCTAGGATTGTGGCATGGCTGGGCGTGCCCTCCGGAAGGCCTTATGGAAGTGAACGTCGATGCTGCTTTTGATGTTGATGATGAAAGAGGCACACACAAGTCATTGTGAGAGACTCGCATGAAAAATTTGTCGCGTCATCCTGAGTCTTCCCTATGTGTCAGATGCAATGACGGCTGAAGCGTTATGCTTTGAGAGAGGGTTTCACCCTAGCTCAACTGATTGGCCTGAATGAGTTTATTATTCAATCAGATAACATGCAGGTGACTGAAACCATATCAATCAGATAACATGCGATTGAAACTATGAAGCTTTTGCGGCTGCAGCGATCTTCTTTGATTGCACCTTGCTGGCTACAAGTTTTGCCAAGATGAAATATAAACATTGTAACAGAGAATGAAATGAAGTAGCTCATATCCTGGCTAGGATAAATTTGAAACCAATGTGTGGGATGATGACCCACCAGTCTTATCATGCCAGCGATGATAAATGATGTATCAGTTTTTGAAGTTCAATAAAGCTAGCCGAATGGCATTCCCTAACAAAAATGATAATACCAAAAAAAGTCAAATCTATGGCCGGTTATCGTCAGCAAGAATCATCAGACTGTCTACAAGAGGAAAAGGTTCTTATTCCATGCCCTTTCATTAAACATGTACATAGGTGCACACAAGGGGCCTACAGCCAAGCTCAACGACAATTGGCTGCAAACAGGCAGGTGATCAAGAGAGGAGGATGGAGGATTCTCTTTTTTGAAGTTAATAGGAACAAACAGAAGCTGATAAATAACCCAGACTCGGTGCACAATTTTAATTACACGGGAGGGAGGAGGATCAGGATGGTAGGCGGCCGCTGCTCCTGAAGGGGAGAGGAGGAAAAACCCGACTGGTTTTGGCCGGACAAGTCGCCAAGATGCACCTGCCGAGGAGGGAGGGGTAGTATAGCGACTGTACAATATGGCACATTCTTGTGAGAGCTCTCACATGAAGTAGCTCAGTGCTTTCTTCTTCCTTGAACCTCCTTCGCCGTAGAGGTCGTTCCATTGGACAAGCTCATTCATGTTTGCCGAATCAGATGACACGCTCGCGCAAACCTACGTGTGGTAAACGCACAGATTATCCTATCATCATCATAAAGCAATGATGAAACAAGCAGGGATCGGGTAGGGATGGATGATAAATACCTGCTCATGGGCAGATTTGAAGTCATCCAAACTAAGAGGACGGACGTCCTCGCTTCCATGCAAGGCAGGCTCAGGCCTACCTTCTGACTTTGCAACATTCTTCTCCTACATATTATCAAGGAAACAACGTTTAGTGTATATAAATCAAATAATCTAACCAAAGCATAGGAACGAAAAAACCATCTATACAATGATGTAAACCAAAGAGCCTTTCTATAAAAGTATCCATTTTAATGCATGCCACAGGCAGACTGATAACATGCCTACCTTCTTTTCCTTCTCTAGGATTTCTCGAATGGGGTAGTGCGCTGCAGTTACACATAGATTCTGAAAACACACCCAGATCAGCGATGTCACTTCCGATGCTCAAGGATAAAAGAGCGCAAATAAACAGCAAATGTACCTTCAGGTCACTTCCTGAATATCCATCAGTCATATTAGCAAGTGACTCCAGATCAGTATCTTGTCCCAACTCTTCTTTTGCTAAAATAACTTTCAAAATTTTCTCTCTATTTGATGCGTCAGGTAAATTTACCATTAGCCTACAATAACAATTATTATTATTATGAACCAAATCGTTAGAAACGAATAGGCAGCAATTAGATAATCCCAGACCAGCACATGAGACTGTAGTACTACCTGCGGGGGAACCTCCTAATCACAGCCTCGTCCAGGTCAAAAGGTCTATTTGTGGCACCAAGAACCAGTACACGTTCTTTATCTTTCGTTCGCAACCCGTCCCAATTTACCATAAATTCATTTTTCATCTTGCGCATGGCTTCATGCTCCCCAGGATTTTCTCTCCTTCCTAACATACTATCGACCTGTCCAAAGTTATACACTTAATAGGCTATATAAATAGTCAGATAAATCAATATGGCAACAAAAGCAATTAATATTCTCCATACCTCATCAATAAAAATAACACTCGGGGATATTTTACTTGCTAATGAAAAAACAGCCTTCACATATTTCTCCCCTTCACCAAACCACTGAAAGTAGTAGACAAAATAGCATTTAGCATCAAGAATCACACGATGTACCTCATTCATTGTTCTTTAGATGGAACCATACCTTCGATGTAATGCTTGACATTGATATATTGATGAAGTTGGCGCCTGCTTCAGTTGCTACTGCTTTAGCAAGCATAGTTTTCCCAGTGCCAGGGGGGCCGAAGAGCAATATTCCCTTGCAAGGCTGCAAGGAATAGATTGAGAGGAGGCACTTCTAAGATCACAACTTAACCCGTACAACGAATTTAGGTAGTCAACATAATCTTCAAATTTGGTTTCAAACAGGTTGCAAATTAACTAGTAGAACTATTTTTTCAACACCAGATATAAATAAAGGAGAGGCTGGAAACTCCACGCCCCAATTTTATTGCCAAGAGTTTCTTGTCAGAAGTCAAGAAATATTTTTATTTATCTATATCTATCAAGTTAGACCAGCTTAGCCTTGTAAGAGCCCAGATTTCTTTGAAATATCTGACACTTTAGAAAATTCTGAAACGAAAACCTTACAGGGACACTGCAAAGCTACCTAGAGAAACCACACAGATTTGCCATGTATAAGTGGTATCATCATTTGCCTTGCAAAATAATTTGATTTTATGCCTTTATGTTAATTTTGTAGATATACTATCAGTGAAAATCATAGTCAAAGTTGTGTGTTGAAGACCAAGAAAGTCAAGCTTGCCTTATATTTTGGGGAGCAATTATTATTATTATTATTGGTTTGGAATCTTTTTAGTACTGATAATATGGAATAGCAAGAGTAAATATGTTGTCTTGTTGTTTTTAACAAAGGGCTGTTAAATTTCTATCATGGCATGCAACCTACAATTGGAAAAAGAACTTAAGCCCCATGTATGAGACCATGTGAATACTAGTTTTTTTTACTACCTTCGTTAACTGCCCTTTGCAGAACAATTCCGGCCTTTGCAGTGGGAGCATCACCAACTCCTTCAATGTTTCCTTTACATTCTCCAACGCACCAATATCATCAAAGGTGACTCCAATATCATTCGGTGGTATAACATCTGCCAGAAGCCTTTTCTCAAACTCGTTCTCTGTGGCAACATCCTAAGAAGAAACTAGCTTAGAAGTAGAAAAAACTGAAAAGCACTAATATTTGGGGAATGACAATAAAGTTTGAAATGTGCGAGACAACAAGTACCTTTAACGATTTTTTTGAGCTCTTGTTATCACTATGGATGCTCTGTAGCATGTCGAGGCCATGCTTAAGGCTGTCATCCGTAATTAGCAAGTTAGCTCTCAAGAGAGAAGACTACATAAAAATAAATACAGTAAAAATGAAATTGGCAACAACATGATTACCTTCCGCTCGTGATAATAAGTTTACCGTCCTTGGAGGTTTCGACTTTATTGTGCTTAAGATGATAACTGACAGCGTACCCGACAATCTTGTCCACATCTAAGAAAGTTTGGAGCAACAAAAACTTTAATTCAATTCTATCTATAGATAAAATACAGCGAACAAAAAGAACTCACTTTCATTAGTCAGTGACTGATCTTTAATGAATAATTCTTCAAGGTCATTGCATTCGATTGCACTGCGATTCAAAAACTGCATTCAGAGCAATCAGCAATCAGATGATGGTGTCGGGTGATCTCGAAATATCCATTGAAATTGGGAAGCAA